>NW_027551611.1:301959-603918 GCF_051989575.1 Stigmatopora nigra
CTGTTTCTAAACCACCACTTGTGAATAAAGTGACCAAATGAAAGTAATTCATTCGGGCATAACAGAACTTCTGAACATTGCTAGATGATTATTTCTATACAAAATAGTCAAGTATACATCCCCATCATAATTGGACACAAGTTCCGTATATAAACACCCACCAGAACCGACTGGACCCTGTTATAATGCAACCACTATTTTGTATTGCCTGTTTTGGGCACTGTTTATGGTGGGAGATAGCTCCAGTATCACCTAGAATGATGCCAATGAAAGACTTACTTGAATTGAACGATTTTACACTATATACACAGGAACTATGTGTCTCTGACAGTGTGTTTGGCAGCAGGGGAACGTTTCAGTTTTGATTGCCTTAATGTGCTTTTATGGCCTGATAATCACGTTTTGGCCAAGTATGATAGTTTTCATTGTAACTTAATTTCTATCACTTAGAACGATGCCAAATAAAAAACTCACTTGAATTGGACGATTTTACACTATATACACAGTAACTGTGTCTCTGACAGTTTGTTTGGCAGCAGGGAAACTTTTCAGTTTTTATTGCCTTAATGTACTTTTCATGCCCTGAAAATCACGTTTTAGCCAAGTATGATTGTTTTCATTATAACCTAATTTCTAGCCATGAGAATGATGCCAAATGGATAACTTACTTGAATTGGACGATTTTACACTATATACACAGTAACTATGTGTCTCTGACAGTTTGTTTGGCAGCAGGGGAACATGTAAGATTAGACAAAGTATCTTTGCAAATGCTTGTTCATATTGTATACATTTTTGTGAGTATAACAGCATCGTAGTCATCCTTATGGCTGACATGTCAGCATAAACACCCAACTGTCTGACTGAATAAAAAATCTTAGTCTTGTGATTGGGGTGACATGTCAGCACAAATACTCAACTGTCTGACACTGATTAATTACTTTTTGCCCTGCAAATGACTGAAATGTATCTGTCCAAAGTCTTTGTGACAACTGTCAGTTTTTCCTGTATTTAGGACACACACACCGGTCATTCGACTAGAGTTGCAGGAACATCGCGTTGAGCAGGACCCTACTGTAGGAAGTCTCACTGTCCACTTTGCAGTCTGGTAATAAATCAATTGGTCCGGGACCAATGAAAGTAGAATGAGAATTAGCAAGGGCTTTATAGTCTTGGTCTGTTAATAGAGTCAGGGACTTAACTAAGACAAAGTCAGGGACTTTTGGTCTGTGTGTGTTCAGAGATATTGGGTTAATCACAAAGTAGAGATCAATTTCGGGTAATTTAGAAAATAATTGTTGTTTAAACTATTAAGTCGGTGATTAATATGGGTCAGAAAGCAACAAAAGGGATGGGTTTATTGTCAGATTGCAAAATGAAAATCGGAGAGTTACCGGGACGAGATATCATGGTCCAGCTTGGGCTAAGCCTAGTGGCCACTCAAAATGGCCTCCGACCCAGGGAATTACAGACCAAAAATATCTTCCACACCACCACATCTAACAGCTTCTACTCTCTCGACATTGTCGGGAATGATTCTGCCAAGGTAGCTGAAAGTCTAAGAGAACAGTCTGAAGATATCTGCCCAGCAGCACCAGGACAGGAACAACAAACATGGCCATTACATGTCACCCTGAAGTTCATGGGAGACCGGACGACAAGTGGTTAAACCAATTCTCACAGTTGCCCACTCAACGAATCATAATTAACCACGTATATGCAACTGACCTAATGGACAACCCATTGCCCCCCGGACACATTGCCTATGGGAATGGATCATCATCAAAAACCCTGGATGGAGAAAAACACAACGTATATGCCGTGGTGACTCAAAAAGACAACCTCAAGACAGGACGACTCCCCGGCGACTGGTCTGCACAAGCCGCAGAAATAGTGGCACTGACAGAGGCATGTAGACTATTCCTAGAACAAGACGTGACGGTGGAAAGACACAGCCCAATCCCTGCTGAATTCCTAAGAGAAATGCAAAATCATGCCCCAGAAAAAGAGAAACTGCAATGGGAAACAGAAGGAGCCACTCAGTACAAGAACGGACTCTATGCAGTAGAAAACAAGCCATGCGTCCCACGATCATTGTTTGAAGTAATTGCCAAATTGAGCCATGGGAGGAGCCATGTCTCAACAGAAGGGATGATCATTACAGTACAACAAACAATGCATGTTCCCAGAGGTCTCCAAACTTACTTCAATTTTTTTTGCAGAAACTGTCTAAACTGCTGTAGACACAACTCTCAAGGCAATGAATGACCCAAGCATGGAACAAGGCAAACAGGAACATATCCCTTCGAGTTTCTGAACATGGATTTCATCAAACTGAACCAAAGTGCTGGACTCGTCGAACAAACCATTAGAACAGTAAAACTCAGACTCAGAAAAACCATGGAAGATACAGGAAAACCATGGCAAGAATGCCTGAGCCTGGTAACCGACACTAATCAATTACTTGTTGCCCTGCAAATGATTGAAACGTATGTGTCCAAAGTCTTAGGGACAACTGTCAGTTTTGGCTGTAGTTAAGACACACTCACTGGTCATTCGACTAGAGTTGCAGTAACATCGCAGTGAACAGGACCCCACTGTAGGAACTCTCACTGTCCACTTTGCAGTCTGGTAATACATATTTTCTATTTAAATTTATCTCACTCTTTCTTAGCCTGCTCCTGAAGTTGTATTTTCAGACCTAAAAAAACCTTTTAGTTCTTTTGCCCTAATGTGCGTTTCATGCGCTGAAAATCACGTTTTGGCCAAGTATCATAGTTTTCACTATAACTTAACCTAACCCTATCCCTAACCCTAACCCTAACCCTTACCATAACCCTAACCCTAACCCTAACCCTAACCCTAACCCTAACCCTAACCCTAACCCTAACCCTAACCCTAGCCCTAACCCTAACCCTAACCCTAACCCTAACCCTAACCCTAACCCTAACCCTAACCCTAACCCTAACCCAAACCCTAACCCTAACCCTAACTTCCATCACTTAGAATGATATCAAATAAAAAACCGACTTAATTTGGACGATTATACACTATATACACAGTAACTATGTGTCACCGACAGTTTGTTTCGCAGCGGGGGAACATTTCAGTTTTTATTGCCTTAATGTGCATTTCATGCGCTGAAAATCACGTTTTGGCCAAGTATCATAGTTTTCACTATAACTATAACTTAATTTCTATCACTTAGAATGATGCCAAATGAAAAACTTACTTGAATTGGACAATATTACACTATATACACAGTAACTATGTGTCTATGACAGTTTGTTTCGCAGCAGGGGAAGATTTCAGTTTTTATTGCCTTAACGTGCGTTTCATGCGCTGAAAATGACGTTTTGGCCAAGTATCATAGTTTTCACTATAACTTAATTTCTGTCACTTAAAATGATGCTAAATGCAAAACTTACTTGAATTGGACGATTTTACACTATATACACAGTAACTATGTGTCTTTGACAGTTTGTTTCGCAGCAGGGGAACATTTCAGTTTTTATTGCCTTAACGTGCATTTCATGCGCTGAAAATCACGTTTTGGCCAAGTATCATAGTTTTCACTATAACTTAATTTCTAGCACTTAGAATGATGCCAAATGCAAAACTTACTTGAATTGGACGATTTTACACCATATACACAGTAACTATGTGCCTTTGACAGTTTGTTTCGCAGCAGGGGAACATTTCAGTTTTTATTGCCTTAACGTGCGTTTCATGCGCTGAAAATCACGTTTTGGCCAAGTATCATAATTTTCACTATAACTTAATTTCTATCACTTAGAATGATGCCAAATGAAAAACATACTTGAATTGGACGATAATACACTATATACACAGTAACTATGTGTCTCTGACAGTTAGTTTCGCAGCAGGGGAACATTTCAGTTTTTATTGCCTTAATGTGCGTTTCATGCGTTGAAAATCACGTTTTGGCCAAGTATCATAGTTTTCACTATAACTTAATTTCTATCACTTAGAATGAGACCAAATGAAAAACTTACTTGAATTGGACAATTGTACACGACATACACAGTAACTATGTTTCTGACAGTTTGTTTCGCAGCAGGGGAACATTTCAGTTTTTATTGCCTTAACGTGCGTTTCATGCGCTGAAAATCACGTTTTGGCCAAGTATCATAGTTTTCACTATAACTTAATTTCTATCACTTAGAATGATGCTAAATGCAAAACTTACTTGAATTGGACGATTTTACACTATATACACAGTAACTATGTGTCTCTGACAGTTTGTTTCGCAGCAGGTGAACATTTCAGTTTTTATTGCCTTAACGTGCGTTTCATGCGCTGAAAATCACGTTTTGGGCAAGTATCATAATTTTCACGATAACTTAATTTCTATCACTTAAAATGATGCTAAATGCAAAACTTACTTGGATTGGGCGATTTTACACTATATACACAGTAACTATGTGCCTCTGACAGTTTGTTTCGCAGCCGGGGAACATTTCAGTTTTTATTGCCTTAACGTGCGTTTCATGCGCTGAAAATCATGTTTAGGCCAAGTATCATGGTTTTCATTATCACTTAATATCTAGCCATTAGAATGATGCCAAATTAAAAACTTATTAAATTATAAAATTTGATGATATTACACTATATATAGAGAGACATTTGTGTCTCTAACAGTTTTACACAGTTTTACAAGTTATGACTCCAAACTCTTAATTTACAATTCTGTCTTTATGGATACATTGCATCACCACCCCCTGAGTGGATCACTTACCTCTCACTGTCTTTCACTTACCTTCATTCAGCATGTAGGTGTCAGATCACCTTGTACCTAATGTCTATTCATATTACCTCACCCGAAGTTATTACACAGAAGGGATTGTGTTGTGTTACCCCAAGTTTAGAGTCCCAACGGATGTGGGGAAACTTACAGCGTCTGTCTGCCAGAGAGCAGCAGCTGGAACCGATTGTGACCAGGGTGGCATGGGTCATGTCCCTGGCTCTGCTGAGGTAACGAGGGCTGGCAATGTCTTCCAGTGAGGGCAGAGTAGCCGACGATCTTCTGCGTAGTGGTGATACCTTTCTAAATAGCCTTTTTGTCTGCTGCCGTTCTTTCCGCGTACCACCAAATGTGCTTTTTATGCGCTGATAAGCACATTTTGGTCGAATATGAAAGTTTCCAAGTGTGCACTTGACCCTGGATGACCTGGAGAGTGACAGTTACTCCTGAAGTTGAACTTTTTTTTCACCCCACAATTCAAGGAAACAATTGCAAACCCTGTTAGCCAGCCTTTCTTATATTTCGCGAGGCGAACAAACAATTGCAAGGCCAACTAGTTAGTCTTTCTTACATTCCACGATCTTTATTCAATTGTAAAACCAGTTTGGCTAGTCTACCTTGCATTCTACGATCTTATCAAACAAAGGTAAAACCAGTATGACCACATGGTGGGACAAGAATAAACAATTATTAAGCCAGTTAGCCAGTCCATCCCACAATTCCCTTCTTTTGTGTCTGTGAAAATATCGAAATATTGAAATGGCTGTTTCCATGAGCCAGAGAAGAACCAGTCAAGCCATTCTCAATGTGGAACCGAATCTCCGGTCACAGCTCTCTGCATGTTCCTAATAGCCTGCAGGGCATCATGGACCGAGCAGGACATGCCGGCAGGGATGAAGGGGGAGCACGAGTCTCCCACCATGGCACACACACAGCCCCGCTGGGTGGCCACTCCGTCAAGAGCAGGGCAGCCCTGGAAAATCACCTGGGCCATGGCGGCTACCCAGCCTGACTGATGCGCCGACACAGGCCCGGAACCTGCCTTCAATGGTCTTCAAATGCAGGGCGTTCCTTGCCGCTCCCACTCAAGGGAACTGAGCCATTAGGATTTTGGATGAGACTGACCAGTATTTGTGTTTGAGGGACACATCCGAGCCACACACTGGATCATGGTCGTGAGCTCCGTCAATAATGTGCCCAAATGGAGGTCATTGATTCGGGAATAACAGAACTTCTGAAGATCCCTAGATGATTATTTTTATACATAATAATCAAAAATACATCCCCATCGTCAATGGATACAATTTTTCGGGTAAATTCACTAACCAGAACAGACTGGGCCTGGTTCTAATACAACCACTATTTTAATCCCAGGATGCCTGTTTTGGACACTGTTTATGGTGGGAAAATAGCTCCAGAACCATCCTGGATCATTATTTTTACACAGAATAGTGAAAATACATCCATCTACACATTCAACACTAATTATGGGTAGAAGCACCAACCAGAACTGACTAGGCCCGGTTCTAATACGACCACTATTTTTATCGCAAAATGCCTGTTTTGGACAATGTTTATGGTGGGAAATATTCCCAAAACATCCCTGCATCTTTAATTTTACTCATAATAGTGAAAATGCATCCATCCACACAATTGACACTAAATCTGGGTAAAAGCGGCAACCAGAACCGACTGGGCCCGGTTCTAATACGACCACTATTTTAATCGCAAAATGCCTGTTTTGGACAATGTTTATGGTGGGAAACATTATTTTTATAGAAAATAGTGAAACTACATCCACCTACTCAACCAACACAAATTCTGGGTAAATACACCAACCAGAACCGATTGGGCCTTGTTCTAATACAACCACTATTTTTATCGCAAAATGTTTTGGACACTATTGACGGTGGGAAATATTCCCAAAACATCCCTGCATCTTTCATTTTACACATAATAGTGAAAATGCATCCATCCACACAATTGACACTAAATCTGGGTAAAAGCGGCAACCAGAACCGACTGGTTCCGGTTCTAATTCAACAACCATGCAAAATTAAGATCCATCGGAGGTTTTTTATTCTTGTATAAAAAAGCCCCAAAACATCCCTGCATGATTATTTTTAAACAGAATAGTAAAACATACATCCCAATCATCTTTGGACACAAGTTTCAGATATAAACAGCAACCAGACCCGACTGGACCCAGTTATAATGCAACTACTATTTTTTATCGCAAAATGCATGTTTTGGAGAAAATTTATGCTGGGAAATAGCCCAAGAAGCATCCTGGATCTTTAATTTTAGACAGAATTGTGAAAATACATCCACCTACACAATCAATACTAACTCTGGGTATAAGACCCAACCAGAACCGACTGGGCTTGGTTCTAATACAACCACCATGCAAAATAAAGTGCCCAAATGGAGGTCATTTATTCGGGCATAAAATAACTTCTGAACATCCCTAGATGACGATTTTTATACAGAATAGTGAAAAATACAACCCCATTCCCATCGGACACAAGTTACGGGTGTATACACAAACCAGAACCGACTGGGCCTGGTTCTAATACAACCACTATGCAAAATAAAGTGCCCAAAGGGAGGTCATTGATTAGGGCATAAAAGAACTTCTGAAAATCCCTAGATGATTATTTTTATAGAGAATAGTCAAAAATACATCCCCATTATCATTTGACACAAGTTCCGGCTACATACATCAACCAGAACCGACTGGGCCTGGTTCTAATAGGACCACTATTTTAATCGCAAAGTGCCTGTTATGGACACTATTGACGGTGGGAAATATTCCCTGAACATCCCTGCATCTTTAATTTCACACAGAATAGTGAAAATGCATCCATCAAATCAAATGACACTAATTCTTGGTAAAAGCACCAACCAGAACCGACTGGGCCCGGTTCTAATTCAACCACCATGCAAAATAACGATCAAAATGGAGGTTTTTGATTCTTGTATAAAAAAAGCCACAAAACATCCCTGCATGATTATGTTTAAACAGAATAGTAAAATATACATCCCCATCATCTTTGGACACAAGTTTTGGATATAAACAGCAACCAGAACCGAGACGACCCAGTTATAATGCAACTACTATTTTTTATCGCAAAATGCATGTTTTGGAGACTATTTATGGTGGCAAATACCCCTAGAACCATCCTGGATCTTTATTTTTAGACAGAATAGTGAAAATACATCCACCTGCACAATCAAAACTAACTCTGGGTAAAAGCACCAACCAGAACCGACTCGGCTTGGTTCTACTACAACCACCATGCAAAATAAAGTGCCCAAATGCAGGTCATTTATTCGGGCATAGAAAAACTTCTGAACATCCCTCGATGGTATTTTTAATACAGAATAGTCAAAAATACAACCCCATTCCTATTGGACACACGTTACGGGTGTAGACACAAACCAGAACCGACTGGGCCTGGTTCTAATACAACCACTATTTTTGTCGCAAAATGCATGTTTTTGACACTATTTATGGTGGGAAATAGTCTCAGAACATCTCTGGATCTTTATTCTTACAGAGAATAGTGAAAATACATCCACTCACACAATCGACACTAATTGTGGGTAAAGCACCAACCAGAACCGACTGGGCCTGGTTCTAAACAACCACTTGTAAATAAAGTGTCCAAATTGAGGTCATTGATTCCGGCATAACAGAACTTCTGAACATCCCTAGAATATTATTTTTATAAAGAATAATCAAAAATACATCCCCATCATCATTGGACACAATTTCTGGGTAAAAACACGAACCAGAACCGACTGGTCCTGGTTCTAATACAACCACTAGTTTAACCGCAAAATGCCTGTTTTGGACACTGTTTGTGGTGGGAAATAGCTCCAGAACCATCCTTGATCATTATTGTTATACAAAATAGTGAAAATACATCCACTCACACAATAAACACAAATTCTGGGTAAAAGCACCAACCAAAACCGACTGGGCCTGTTTCTAAACCACCACTTGTGAATAAAGTGACCAAATGAAAGTAATTCATTCGGGCATAACAGAACTTCTGAACATTGCTAGATGATTATTTCTATACAAAATAGTCAAGTATACATCCCCATCATAATTGGACACAAGTTCCGTATATAAACACCCACCAGAACCGACTGGACCCTGTTATAATGCAACCACTATTTTGTATTGCCTGTTTTGGGCACTGTTTATGGTGGGAGATAGCTCCAGTATCACCTAGAATGATGCCAATGAAAGACTTACTTGAATTGAACAATTTTACACTATATACACAGGAACTATGTGTCTCTGACAGTGTGTTTGGCAGCAGGGGAACGTTTCAGTTTTGATTGCCTTAATGTGCTTTTATGGCCTGATAATCACGTTTTGGCCAAGTATGATAGTTTTCATTGTAACTTAATTTCTATCACTTAGAACGATGCCAAATAAAAAACTCACTTGAATTGGACGATTTTACACTATATACACAGTAACTGTGTCTCTGACAGTTTGTTTGGCAGCAGGGAAACTTTTCAGTTTTTATTGCCTTAATGTACTTTTCATGCCCTGAAAATCACGTTTTAGCCAAGTATGATTGTTTTCATTATAACCTAATTTCTAGCCATGAGAATGATGCCAAATGGATAACTTACTTGAATTGGACGATTTTACACTATATACACAGTAACTATGTGTCTCTGACAGTTTGTTTGGCAGCAGGGGAACATGTAAGATTAGACAAAGTATCTTTGCAAATGCTTGTTCATATTGTATACATTTTTGTGAGTATAACAGCATCGTAGTCATCCTTATGGCTGACATGTAAGCATAAACACCCAACTGTCTGACTGAATAAAAAATCTTAGTCTTGTGATTGGGGTGACATGTCAGCACAAATACTCAACTGTCTGACACTGATTAATTACTTTTTGCCCTGCAAATGACTGAAATGTATCTGTCCAAAGTCTTTGTGACAACTGTCAGTTTTTCCTGTATTTAAGACACACACACCGGTCATTCGACTAGAGTTGCAGGAACATCGCGTTGAGCAGGACCCTACTGTAGGAAGTCTCACTGTCCACTTTGCAGTCTGGTAATAAATCAATTGGTCCGGGACCAATGAAAGTAGAATGAGAATTAGCAAGGGCTTTATAGTCTTGGTCTGTTAATAGAGTCAGGGACTTAACTAAGACAAAGTCAGGGACTTTTGGTCTTTGTGTGTTCAGAGATATTGGGTTAATCACAAAGTAGAGATCAATTTCGGGTAATTTAGAAAATAATTGTTGTTTAAACTATTAAGTCGGTGATTAATATGGGTCAGAAAGCAACAAAAGGGATGGGTTTATTGTCAGATTGCAAAATGAAAATCGGAGAGTTACCGGGACGAGATATCATGGTCCAGCTTGGGCTAAGCCTAGTGGCCACTCAAAATGGCCTCCGACCCAGGGAATTACAGACCAAAAATATCTTCCACACCACCACATCTAACAGCTTCTACTCTCTCGACATTGTCGGGAATGATTCTGCCAAGGTAGCTGAAAGTCTAAGAGAACAGTCTGAAGATATCTGCCCAGCAGCACCAGGACAGGAACAACAAACATGGCCATTACATGTCACCCTGAAGTTCATGGGAGACCGGACGACAAGTGGTTAAACCAATTCTCACAGTTGCCCACTCAACGAATCATAATTAACCACGTATATGCAACTGACCTAATGGACAACCCATTGCCCCCCGGACACATTGCCTATGGGAATGGATCATCATCAAAAACCCTGGATGGAGAAAAACACAACGTATATGCCGTGGTGACTCAAAAAGACAACCTCAAGACAGGACGACTCCCCGGCGACTGGTCTGCACAAGCCGCAGAAATAGTGGCACTGACAGAGGCATGTAGACTATTCCTAGAACAAGACGTGACGGTGGAAAGACACAGCCCAATCCCTGCTGAATTCCTAAGAGAAATGCAAAATCATGCCCCAGAAAAAGAGAAACTGCAATGGGAAACAGAAGGAGCCACTCAGTACAAGAACGGACTCTATGCAGTAGAAAACAAGCCATGCGTCCCACGATCATTGTTTGAAGTAATTGCCAAATTGAGCCATGGGAGGAGCCATGTCTCAACAGAAGGGATGATCAGTACAGTACAACAAACAATGCATGTTCCCAGAGGTCTCCAAACTTACTTCAATTTTTTTTGCAGAAACTGTCTAAACTGCTGTAGACACAACTCTCAAGGCAATGAATGACCCAAGCATGGAACAAGGCAAACAGGAACATATCCCTTCGAGTTTCTGAACATGGATTTCATCAAACTGAACCAAAGTGCTGGACTCGTCGAACAAACCATTAGAACAGTAAAACTCAGACTCAGAAAAACCATGGAAGATACAGGAAAACCATGGCAAGAATGCCTGAGCCTGGTAACCGACACTAATCAATTACTTGTTGCCCTGCAAATGATTGAAACGTATGTGTCCAAAGTCTTAGGGACAACTGTCAGTTTTGGCTGTAGTTAAGACACACTCACTGGTCATTCGACTAGAGTTGCAGTAACATCGCAGTGAACAGGACCCCACTGTAGGAACTCTCACTGTCCACTTTGCAGTCTGGTAATACATATTTTCTATTTAAATTTATCTCACTCTTTCTTAGCCTGCTCCTGAAGTTGTATTTTCAGACCTAAAAAAACCTTTTAGTTATTTTGCCCTAATGTGCGTTTCATGCGCTGAAAATCACGTTTTGGCCAAGTATCATAGTTTTCACTATAACTTAACCTAACCCTAACCCTAACCCTAACCCTAACCCTTACCATAACCCTAACCCTAACCCTAACCCTAACCCTAACCCTAACCCTAACCCTAACCCTAACCCTAACCCTAACCCTAACCCTAACCCTAACCCTAACCCTAACCCTAACCCTAACCCTAACCCTAACCCTAACCCTAACCCTAACCCTAACCCTAACCCTAACCCTAACCCTAACCCTAACCCTAACCCTAACCCTAACCCTAACCCAAACCCTAACCCTAACCCTAACTTCCATCACTTAGAATGATATCAAATAAAAAACCGACTTAATTTGGACGATTATACACTATATACACAGTAACTATGTGTCACCGACAGTTTGTTTCGCAGCGGGGGAACATTTCAGTTTTTATTGCCTTAATGTGCATTTCATGCGCTGAAAATCACGTTTTGGCCAAGTATCATAGTTTTCACTATAACTATAACTTATATTCTATCACTTAGAATGATGCCAAATGAAAAACTTACTTGAATTGGACAATATTACACTATATACACAGTAACTATGTGTCTATGACAGTTTGTTTCGCAGCAGGGGAACATTTCAGTTTTTATTGCCTTAACGTGCGTTTCATGCGCTGAAAATGACGTTTTGGCCAAGTATCATAGTTTTCACTATAACTTAATTTCTATCACTTAAAATGATGCTAAATGCAAAACTTACTTGAATTGGACGATTTTACACTATATACACAGTAACTATGTGTCTCTGACAGTTTGTTTCGCAGCAGGGGAACATTTCAGTTTTTATTGCCTTAACGTGCATTTCATGCGCTGAAAATCACGTTTTGGCCAAGTATCATAGTTTTCACTATAACTTAATTTCTAGCACTTAGAATGATGCCAAATGCAAAATTTACTTGAATTGGACGATTTTACACCATATACACAGTAACTATGTGCCTTTGACAGTTTGTTTCGCAGCAGGGGAACATTTCAGTTTTTATTGCCTTAACGTGCGTTTCATGCGCTGAAAATCACGTTTTGGCCAAGTATCATAATTTTCACTATAACTTAATTTCTATCACTAAGAATGATGCCAAATGAAAAACATACTTGAATTGGACGATAATACACTATATACACAGTAACTATGTGTCTCTGACAGTTAGTTTCGCAGCAGGGGAACATTTCAGTTTTTATTGCCTTAATGTGCGTTTCATGCGTTGAAAATCACGTTTTGGCCAAGTATCATAGTTTTCACTATAACTTAATTTCTATCACTTAGAATGAGACCAAATGAAAAACTTACTTGAATTGGACAATTGTACACGACATACACAGTAACTATGTGTCTTACAGTTTGTTTCGCAGCAGGGGAACATTTCAGTTTTTATTGCCTTAACGTGCGTTTCATGCGCTGAAAATCACGTTTTGGCCAAGTATCATAGTTTTCACTATAACTTAATTTCTATCACTTAGAATGATGCTAAATGCAAAACTTACTTGAATTGGACGATTTTACACTATATACACAGTAACTATGTGTCTCTGACAGTTTGTTTCGCAGCAGGGGAACAGTTCAGTTTTTATTGCCTTAACGTGCGTTTCATGCGCTGAAAATCACGTTTTGGGCAAGTATCATAATTTTCACGATAACTTAATTTCTATCACTTAAAATGATGCTAAATGCAAAACTTACTTGGATTGGGCGATTTTACACTATATACACAGTAACTATGTGCCTCTGACAGTTTGTTTCGCAGCCGGGGAACATTTCAGTTTTTATTGCCTTAACGTGCGTTTCATGCGCTGAAAATCATGTTTAGGCCAAGTATCATGGTTTTCATTATCACTTAATATCTAGCCATTAGAATGATGCCAAATTAAAAACTTATTAAATTATAAAATTTGATGATATTACACTATATATAGAGAGACATTTGTGTCTCTAACAGTTTTACACAGTTTTACAAGTTATGACTCCAAACTCTTAATTTACAATTCTGTCTTTATGGATACATTGCATCACCACCCCCTGAGTGGATCACTTACCTCTCACTGTCTTTCACTTACCTTCATTCAGCATGTAGGTGTCAGATCACCTTGTACCTAATGTCTATTCATATTACCTCACCCGAAGTTATTACACAGAAGGGATTGTGTTGTGTTACCCCAAGTTTAGAGTCCCAACGGATGTGGGGAAACTTACAGCGTCTGTCTGCCAGAGAGCAGCAGCTGGAACCGATTGTGACCAGGGTGGCATGGGTCATGTCCCTGGCTCTGCTGAGGTAACGAGGGCTGGCAATGTCTTCCAGTGAGGGCAGAGTAGCCGACGATCTTCTGCGTAGTGGTGATACCTTTCTAAATAGCCTTTTTGTCTGCTGCCGTTCTTTCCGCGTACCACCAAATGTGCTTTTTATGCGCTGATAAGCACATTTTGGTCGAATATGAAAGTTTCCAAGTGTGCACTTGACCCTGGATGACCTGGAGAGTGACAGTTACTCCTGAAGTTGAACTTTTTTTTCATCCCACAATTCAAGGAAACAATTGCAAACCCTGTTAGCCAGCCTTTCTTATATTTCGCGAGGCGAACAAACAATTGCAAGGCCAACTAGTTAGTCTTTCTTACATTCCACGATCTTTATTCAATTGTAAAACCAGTTTGGCTAGTCTACCTTGCATTCTACGATCTTATCAAACAAAGGTAAAACCAGTATGACCACATGGTGGGACAAGAATAAACAATTATTAAGCCAGTTAGCCAGTCCATCCCACAATTCCCTTCTTTTGTGTCTGTGAAAATATCGAAATATTGAAATGGCTGTTTCCATGAGCCAGAGAAGAACCAGTCAAGCCATTCTCGTTGTGGAACCGAATCTCCGGTCACAGCTCTCTGCATGTTCCTAATAGCCTGCAGGGCATCATGGACCGAGCAGGACATGCCGGCAGGGATGAAGGGGCAGCACGAGTCTCCCACCATGGCACACACACAGCCCCGCTGGGTGGCCACTCCGTCAAGAGCAGGGCAGCCCTGGAAAATCACCTGGGCCATGGCGGCTACCCAGCCTGACTGATGCGCCGACACAGGCCCGGAACCTGCCTTCAATGGTCTTCAAATGCAGGGCGTTCCTTGCCGCTCCCACTCAAGGGAACTAAGCCATTAGGATTTTGGATGAGACTGACCAGTATTTGTGTTTGAGGGACACATCCGAGCCACACACTGGATCATGGTCGTGAGCTCCGTCAATAATGTGCCCAAATGGAGGTCATTGATTCGGGAATAACAGAACTTCTGAAGATCCCTAGATGATTATTTTTATACATAATAATCAAAAATACATCCCCATCGTCAATGGATACAATTTTTCGGGTAAATTCACTAACCAGAACAGACTGGGCCTGGTTCTAATACAACCACTATTTTAATCCCAGGATGCCTGTTTTGGACACTGTTTATGGTGGGAAAATAGCTCCAGAACCATCCTGGATCATTATTTTTACACAGAATAGTGAAAATACATCCATCTACACATTCAACACTAATTATGGGTAGAAGCACCAACCAGAACAGACTGGGCCCGGTTCTAATACGACCACTATTTTAATCGCAAAATGCCTGTTTTGGAAAATGTTTATGGTGGGAAACATTATTTTTAAAGAAAATAGTGAAACTACATCTACCTACTCAATCAACACAAATTCTGGGTAAATACACCAACCAGAACCGATTGGGCCTTGTTCTAATACAACCACTATTTTTATCGCAAAATGTTTTGGACACTATTGACGGTGGGAAATATTCCCAAAACATCCCTGCATCTTTAATTTTACTCATAATAGTGAAAATGCATCCATCCACACAATTGACACTAAATCTGTGTAAAAGCGGCAACCAGAACCGACTGGGCCCGGTTCTAATACGACCACTATTTTAATCGCAAAATGCCTGTTTTGGACAATGTTTATGGTGGGAAACATTATTTTTATAGAAAATAGTGAAACTACATCCACCTACTCAACCAACACAAATTCTGGGTAAATACACCAACCAGAACCGATTGGGCCTTGTTCTGATACAACCACTATTTTTATCGCAAAATGTTTTGGACACTATTGACGGTGGGAAATATTCCCAAAACATCCCTGCATCTTTCATTTTACACATAATAGTGAAAATGCATCCATCCACACAATTGTCACTAAATCTGGGTAAAAGCGGCAACCAGAACCGACTGGTCCCGGTTCTAATTCAACAACCATGCAAAATTAAGATCAATTGGAGGTTTTTTTATTCTTGTATAAAAAAGCCCCAAAACATCCCTGCATGATTATTTTTAAACAGAATAGTAAAATATACATCCCAATCATCTTTGGACACAAGTTTCAGATATAAACAGCAACCAGACCCGACTGGACCCAGTTATAATGCAACTACTATTTTTTATCCCAAAATGCATGTTTTGGAGAAAATGTACGCTGGGAAATAGCCCTAGAAGCATCCTGGATCTTTAATTTTAGACAGAATTGTGAAAATACATCCACCTACACAATCAATACTAACTCTGGGTATAAGACCCAACCAGAACCGACTGGGCTTGGTTCTAATACAACCACCATGCAAAATAAAGTGCCCAAAGGGAGGTCATTTATTCGGGCATAAAATAACTTCTGAACATCCCTAGATGACGATTTTTATACAGAATAGTGAAAAATACAACCCCATTCCCATCGGACACAAGTTACGGGTGTATACACAAACCAGAACCGACTGGGCCTGGTTCTAATACAACCACTATGCAAAATAAAGTGCCCAAAGGGAGGTCATTGATTAGGGCATAAAAGAACTTCTGAAAATCCCTAGATGATTATTTTTATAGAGAATAGTCAAAAATACATCCCCATTATCATTTGACACAAGTTACGGCTACATACATCAACCAGAACCGACTGGGCCTGGTTCTAATAGGACCACTATTTTAATCGCAAAGTGCCTGTTATGGACACTATTGACGGTGGGAAATATTCCCTGAACATCCCTGCATCTTTAATTTCACACAGAATAGTGAAAATGCATCCATCAAATCAAATGACACTAATTCTTGGTAAAAGCACCAACCAGAACCGACTGGGCCCGGTTCTAATTCAACCACCATGCAAAATAACGATCAAAATGGAGGTTTTTGATTCTTGGATAAAAAAAGCCACAAAACATCCCTGCATGATTATGTTTAAACAGAATAGTAAAATATACATCCCCATCATCTTTGGACACAAGTTTCGGATATAAACAGCAACCAGAACCGAGACGACCCAGTTATAATGCAAAGTACTATTTTTTATCGCAAAATGCATGTTTTGGAGACTATTTATGGTGGCAAATACCCCTCGAACCATCCTGGATCTTTATTTTTAGACAGAATAGTGAAAATACATCCACCTGCACAATCAACACTAACTCTGGGTAAAAGCACCAACCAGAACCGACTTGGCTTGGTTCTACTACAACCACCATGCAAAATAAAGTGCCCAAATGGAGGTCATTTATTCGGGCATAGAAAAACTTCTGAACATCCCTAGATGATATTTTTTAATACAGAATAGTCAAAAATACAACCCCATTCCTATTGGACACACGTTTCGGGTGTAGACACAAACCAGAACCGACTGGGCCTGGTTCTAATACAACCACTATTTTTGTCGCAAAATGCATGTTTTTGACACTATTTATGGTGGGAAATAGTCTCAGAACATCTCTGGATCTTTATTCTTACAGAGAATAGTGAAAATACATCCACTCACACAATCGACACTAATTGTGGGTAAAGCACCAACCAGAACCGACTGGGCCTGGTTCTAAACAACCACTTCTAAATAAAGTGTCCAAATTGAGGTCATTGTTTCGGGCATAACAGAACTTCTGAACATCCCTAGAATATTATTTTTATAAACAATAATCAAAAATACATCCCCATCATCATTGGACACAATTTCTGGGTAAAAACACGAACCAGAACCAACTGGTCCTGGTTCTAATACAACCACTACTTTAACCGCAAAATGCCTGTTTTGGACACTGTTTGTGGTGGGAAATAGCTCCAGAACCATCCTTGATCAATATTGTTATACAAAATAGTGAAAATACATCCACTCACACAATAAACACAAATTCTGGGTAAAAGCACCAACCAAAACCGACTGGGCCTGTTTCTAAACCACCACTTGTGAATAAAGTGACCAAATGAAAGTAATTCATTCGGGCATAACAGAACTTCTGAACATCGCTAGATGATTATTTCTATACAAAATAGTCAAGTATACATCCCCATCATAATTGGACACAAGTTCCGTATACAAACACCCACCAGAACCGACTGGACCCTGTTATAATGCAACCACTATTTTGTATCGCCTGTTTTGGACACTGTTTATGGTGGGAGATAGCTCCAGTATCACCTAGAATGATGCCAATGAAAGACTTACTTGAATTGGACGATTTTACACTATATATACAGGAACTATGTGTCTCTGACAGTGTGTTTGGCAGCAGGGGAACGTTTCAGTTTTTATTGCCTTAATGTGCTTTTCATGGCCTGATAATCACGTTTTGGCCAAGTATGATAGTTTTCATTGTAACTTAATTTCTATCACTTTGAACGATGCCAAATAAAAAACTTACTTGAATTGGACGATTTTTCACTACATAACAGTAACTGTGTCTCTGACAGTTTGTTTGGCAGCAGGGGAACTTTTCAGTTTTTATTGCCTTAATGTACTTTTCATGCCCTGAAAATCATGTTTTGGCCAAGTATGATTGTTTTCATTATAACTTAATTTCTAGCTTGAGAATGATGCCAAATGGATAACTTAATTGAATTGGACGATTTTTCACTTTATACACAGTAACTATGTGTCTCTGACAGTTTGTTTGGCAGCAGGGGAACATGTGAGATTAGACAAAGTATCTTTGCAAATGCTTGTTCAAATTGTATAAGTTTTTGTGAGTATAACAGCGTCATAGTCATCCTTATGGCTGACATGTCAGCATAAACACCCAACTGTCTGACTGAATAAACAATCTTAGTCTTGTGATTGGGGTGACATGTCAGCACAAATACTCAACTGTCCGACACTGATCAATTACTTTTTGCCCTGCAAATGACTGAAATGTATCTGTCCAAAGTCCTAGTGACAACTGTCAGTTTTTCCTGTATTTGAGACACACACACTGGTCATTCGACTAGAGTTGCAGGAACATCGCGTTGAACAGGACCCTACTGTAGGAACTCTCACTGTCCACTTTGCAGTCTGGTAATAAACCAATTGGTCCGGGACCAATGAAAGTAGAACAATAATTAGCAAGGGCTTTATAGTCTTGGTCTGTTAATAGAGTCAGGGACTTAACTAAGACAAAGTCAGGGACTTTTGGTCTTTGTGTGTTCAGAGATATTGGGTTAATCACAAAGTAGAGATCACTTTCGGGTAATTTAGAAAATACTTGTTGTTTAAACTATTAAGTAGGTGATTAATATGGGTCAGAAAGCAACAAAAGGAATGGGTTTATTGTCAGAATGCAAAATGAAAATCGGAGAGTTACCGGGACGAGATATCATGGTCCAGCTTGGGCTAAGCCTAGTGGCCACCCAAAATGGCCTCCGACCCAGGGAATTACAGACCAAAAATATCTTCCACACCACCACATCTAACAGCTTCTACTCTCTCGACATTGACGGGAATGATTCTGCCAAGGTAGCTGAAAGTCTAAGAGAACAGTCTGAAGATATCTGCCCAGCAGCACCAAGACAGGAACAACAAACATGGCCATTACATGTCACCCTGAAGTTCATGGGAGACCGGACGACAAGTGGTTAAACCAATTCTCACAGTTGCCCACTCAACGAATCATAATTAACCACGTATATGCAACTGACCTAATGGACAACCCATTGCCCCCCGGACACATTGCCTATGGGGATGGATCATCATCAAAAACCCTGGATGGAGAAAAACACAACGTATATGCCGTGGTGACTCAAAAAGACAACCTCAAGACAGGACGACTCCCCGGCGACTGGTCTGCACAAGCCGCAGAAAACGTGGCACTGACAGAGGCATGTAGACTATTCCTAGAACAAGACGTGACGGTGGAAAGACACAGCCCAATCCCTGCTGAATTCCTAAGAGAAATGCAAAATCATTCCCCAGAAAAAGAGAAACTGCAATGGGAAACAGAAGGAGACACTCAACACAAAAACGGACTCTATGCAGTAGAAAACAAGCCATGCGTGACACGATCATTGTTTGAAGTAATTGCCAAAGTGAGCCATGGGGGGAGCCATGTCTCAACAGGAGGGATGATCAGTACAGTACAACAAACAATGCATGTTCCCAGAGGTCTCCAAACTTCATTTTTTTTGGCAGAAACTGTCTGAACTGCTGTAGACACAACTCTCAAGGCAACGAACGACCCAAGCATGGAACAAGGTAAACAGGAACATATCCCTTCGAGCTTCTGAACATGGATTTTATCAAACTGAACCAAAATGCTGGACTCGTCGAACAAACCATTAGAACAGTAAAACTCAGACTCAGAAAAACCATGGAAGACACAGGAAAACCATGGCAAGAATGCCTGAGCCTGGTAGAATTGTACATGAGAATCATTCCAACAGCACAGGGATGCACACCATTTGAGGCAGTGAACGACAGACCCTTCCACTTAACAATGTGGGAAAAAGATCTGGTGGTAGAAGAGAAAGGAGAAACAGATTCTCTCACTAAGTGGTTATGCAAAATGTTCGAAGAAAGAACTGTGATGAATGCAAAATAATCTGCCGACATCTTCTCTGTCTCCCACAGAGGAGGTCCTGTCCCCAGGAGACCTGGTACTCGTCAAGGTGATAAAAAGAAAGTGCTGGTCTTCTCCACGTTGGGACGCACCTCACCGTGTGATTTTGGCCACACCCACCGCCATCAAAATCGAAGGAAGAGACACCTGGATACATCAGTCCCACAGTAAACAAAGTACAAGAATGAAGTGGCTACTCATCATCATCACAGCTCTGTGTTCAACCACATGGGGGGAATGTATCAGAACCTTGGTACACTCCCACTGGAGGAGAATGCCCCACTAGCTGGTTCAGGAAACGATCAGGGCCCCCCAGATCTGCATCCCATTAACCAAGACACCAATCGTCGTTCAAGTCCCTTTGCTCAGCCTACAGCTTACTCACTTGGGATTACACAGGACTGACTCCAGTTATTTCTATTGGTACCTACAAGCTCCCAGAGTTTGAGTGGTCTGGCCAGACACCTGGGACCAGGTCCTCCTCCATACAGGCTACAAGACCATCACATGACCCCTTTCCAAAGAAGCTACCACCATGACCGCTAACTTCACCAAGTTAGCCACCACCATCAAAGATGGTAAACATACGCTGGAGCTCACGACCAATATCCAACAGAAAGGCTGCATCAACCTATGCCTCTGACCGGACCGACCAGTAAAAGGCCCCCTCTTTTACTATGACCATCCGCACTACTAGTCCAGCCAAAGGTCCCCAAAGTGATTTGTGTGAACCCCTTCGTAAAACCATCCGCCACACGCCTACTCAAAATCCGTCCGGCAGGAACACCTAAACCTGAGGAGATACACCTTATTCTCGCCCATGTCCAAACACAGGAAGAAAACGACTACAACCCGATGATGAGGAACAGTTGGTACAGATACACCGCACTCACAGCCCGCGCCACAACCAATGAGTTGTTATGTCTGTTCCCTCATGCCTACTGCCGTAGCCCAACCACAGCTATGGTCCAACCGACAGAACGAAGAACTCGCCAACCTCACCTACAACTGTATCCTGGGTAATCTGAGAGAATCCTTCCAGCAAAGCTCGACCGCCTACATACCATCGTCGCAGTACCATTAGCAGCTACAGTCAATACCGCAACGTATGTCCAGTGCAACAACCGAACAGACTGTTATCCATCCTGTTTCAACTTCAGCGGACCGGATCCGAAGACCCCTTTGGACCAAGTTCACGTCACCAGGTGCGCCGAGATGAGACACATTCCTTCCCAATCATGGACAGTACTGGACCAAATATGGTGGCTCTGCGAATGACAAGTGTATATGATCATCCCCGCCAATACAACTGGATTCTGTGTCCCTACATCTGCATCCGACCACACGAACGTTCTAACAGCAGACTCGATTCCAACTGTAGACGCCAACCCACATCTACCCACCAGGCGTCAACGACGGAGCTTTGATTTCTTCCCCCATGATTCAGTGTGGAGCTCGGATGTCCCTCTCGTATACAAACACTGGTCAGTCTCCTCCAAAATCATGATGGCGGTGTTCCCCAGGGTAGGAACAGCGAAGAACACCCTACGTCTGGAAACCATTGACTACAGATTCCAGGCCCGACACTAATCAATTACTTTTTGCCCTGCAAATGACTGAAACGTATCTGTCCAAAGTGTTAGGGACAACTGTCAGTTTTGCCTGTATTTAAGACAAACTCACTGGTCATTCAACTAGAGTTGCAGTAACATCGCAGTGAACAGGACCCCACTGTAGGAACTCTCACTGTCCACTTTGCAGTCTGGTAATACATATTTTCTATTTAAATTTAACTCACTCTTTCTTAGCCTGCTCCTGAAGTTGTATTTTCAGACCTAACAAACATTTCAGTTTTTTTGCCCTAATGTGCGTTTCATGCGCTGAAAATCACGTTTTGGCCAAGTATCATAGTTTTCACTATAACTTAACCTAACCCTAACCCTAACCCTAACCCTAACCCTAACCCTAATTCTAACCCTAACCCTAACCCTAACCCTAAATTCCATCACTTAGAATGATATCAAATGAAAAACCTACTTAATTTGGACGATTTTACACTATATACACAGTAACTATGTGTCTCTGACAGTTTGTTTCGCAGCAGGGGAACATTTCAGTTTTTATTGCCTTAACGTGCGTTTCATGCGCTGAAAATCACGTTTTGGCCAAGTATCATAGTTTTCACTATAACTTAATTTATATCACTTAGAAGGATGATAAATGCAAAACTTACTTGAATTGGACGATTTTACACTATATACACAGTAACTATGTGTCTCTGACAGTTTGTTTCGCAGCGGGGGGACATTTCAGTTTTTATTGCCTTAATGTGCATTTCATGCGCTGAAAATCACGTTTTGGCCAAGTATCATAGTTTTCACTATAACTTAATTTCTATCACTTAGAATGATGCTAAAAGCAAAACTTACTTGAATTGGACGATTTTACACTATATACACAGTAACTATGTGCCTCTGACAGTTTGTTTCGCAGCAGGGGAACATTTCAGTTTTTATTGCCTTAACGTGCGTTTCATGCGCTGAAAATCACGTTTTGGCCAAGTATCATAGTTTTCACTATAACTTAATTTCTAGCACTTAGAATGATGCCAAATGCAAAACTTACTTGAATTGGACGATTTTACACTATATAAACAGTAACTATGTGCCTCTGACAGTTTGTTTCGCAGCAGGGGAACATTTCAGTTTTTATTGCCTTAACGTGCGTTTCATGCGCTGAAAATCACGTTTTGGCCAAGTATCATAGTTTTCACTATAACTTAATTTCTATCACTTAGAATGATGCAAAATGCAAAACTTACTTGAATTGGACGATTTTACACTATATACACAGTAACTATGTGTCTCTAACAATTTGTTTGGAAGCAGGGGAACATTTCAGTTTATATTGCCTTAACGTGCGTTTCATGCGCTGAAAATCACGTTTTGGCCAAGTATCATAGTTTTCACTATAACTTAATTTCTATCACTTAGAATGATGCTAAATGCAAAACTTACTTGAATTGGACGATTTTACACTATATACACAGTAACTATGTGTCTCTAACAATTTGTTTGGAAGCAGGGGAACATTTCAGTTTATATTGCCTTAACGTGCGTTTCATGCGCTGAAAATCACGTTTTGGCCAAGTATCATAGTTTTCACTATAACTTAATTTCTAGCACTTAGAATGAGGCCAAGTGAAAAACTTACTTGAATTGGACAATTGTACACTACATACACAGTAACTATGTGTCTCTGACAGTTTGTTTCGCAGCAGGGGAACATTTCAGTTTTTATTGCCTTAACGTGCGTTTCATGCGCTGAAAATCACGTTTTGGGCAAGTATCATAATTTTCACTATAACTTAATTTCTATCACTTAGAATGATGCTAGATGCAAAACTTACTTGAATTGGACGATTTTACACTATATACACAGTAACTATGTGCCTCCGACAGTTTGTTTCGCAGCCGGGGAACATTTGAGTTTTTATTGCCTTAACGTGCGTTTCATGTGCTGAAAATCACGTTTTGGCCAAGTATCACGGTTGTCATTATAACTTAATATCTAGCCATTAGAATGATGCCAAATTAAAAACTTATTAAATTATAAAATTTGATGATATTACACTATATATAGAGAGACATTTGTGTCTCTGACAGTTTTACACAGTTTTACAAGTTATGACTCCAAACTCTTAATTTACAATTCTGCCTTTATGGATACATTGCATCACCACCCCCTGAGTGGATACCTTACCTCTCACTGTCTTTCACTTACCTTCATTCAGCATGTAGGTGTCAGATCACCTTGTACCTAATGTCTATTCATATTACCTCACCTGAAGTTATTACACAGAAGGGAATGTGTTATGTTACCCCAAGTTTAGAGTCCCAATGGAAGTGGGAAACTTACAGCGTCTGTCTGCCAGAGAGCAGCAGCTGGAACCGATTGTGACCAGGGTGGCATGGGTCCCTGATCATGTCCCTGGCTCTGCTGAGGTAACGAGGGCTGGCAATGTCTTCCAGTGAGGGCAGAGTAGCCGACGATCTTCTGCGTAGTGGTGATACCTTTCTAAATAGCCTTTTTGTCTGCTGCCGTTCTTTCCGCGTACCACCAAATGTGCTTTTTATGCGCTGATAAGCACATTTTGGTCGAATATGAAAGTTTCCAAGTGTGCACTTGACCCTGGATGACCTGGAGAGTGACAGTTACTGCTGAAGTTGAACCTTTTTTTCATCCCACAATTCAAGGAAACAATTGCAAACCCTGTTAGCCAGCCTTTCTTATATTTCGCGAGGCGAACAAACAATTGCAAGGCCAACTAGTTAGTCTTTCTTACATTCCACGATCTTTATTCAATTGTAAAACCAGTTTGGCTAGTCTACCTTGCATTCTACGATCTTATCAAACAAAGGTAAAACCAGTATGACCACATGGTGGGACAAGAATAAACAATTATTAAGCCAGTTAGCCAGTCCATCCCACAATTCCCTTCTTTTGTGTCTGTGAAAATATCGAAATATTGAAATGGCTGTTTCCATGAGCCAGAGAAGAACCAGTCAAGCCATTCTCAATGTGGAACCGAATCTCCGGTCACAGCTCTCTGCATGTTCCTAATAGCCTGCAGGGCATCATGGACCGAGCAGGACATGCCGGCAGGGATGAAGGGGCAGCACGAGTCTCCCACCATGGCACACACACAGCCCCGTTGGGTGGCCACTCCGTCAAGAGCAGGGCAGCCCTGGAAAATCACCTGGGCCATGGCGGCTACCCAGCCTGACTGATGCGCCGACACAGGCCCGGAACCTGCCTTCAATGGTCTTCAAATGCAGGGCGTTCCTTGCCGCTCCCACTCAAGGGAACTGAGCCATTAGGATTTTGGATGAGACTGACCAGTATTTGTGTTTGAGGGACACATCCGAGCCACACACTGGATCATGGTCGTGAGCTCCGTCAATAATGTGGCCAAATGGAGGTCATTGATTCGGGAATAACAGAACTTCTGAAGATCCCTAGATGATTATTTTTATACATAATAATCAAAAATACATCCCCATCGTCAATGGATACAATTTTTCGGGTAAATTCACTAACCAGAACAGACTGGGCCTGGTTCTAATACAACCACTATTTTAATCCCAGGATGCCTGTTTTGGACACTGTTTATGGTGGGAAAATAGCTCCAGAACCATCCTGGATCATTATTTTTACACAGAATAGTGAAAATACATCCATCTACACATTCAACACTAATTATGGGTAGAAGCACCAACCAGAACTGACTAGGCCCGGTTCTAATACGACCACTATTTTTATCGCAAAATGCCTGTTTTGGACAATGTTTATGGTGGGAAATATTCCCAAAACATCCCTGCATCTTTAATTTTACTCATAACAGTGAAAATGCATCCATCCACACAATTGACACTAAATCTGGGTAAAAGCGGCAACCAGAACCGACTGGGCCCGGTTCTAATACGACCACTATTTTAATCGCAAAATGCCTGTTTTGGACAATGTTTATGGTGGGAAACATTATTTTTATAGAAAATAGTGAAACTACATCCACCTACTCAACCAACACAAATTCTGGGTAAATACACCAACCAGAACCGATTGGGCCTTGTTCTAATACAACCACTATTTTTATCGCAAAATGTTTTGGACACTATTGACGGTGGGAAATATTCCCAAAACATCCCTGCATCTTTCATTTTACACATAATAGTGAAAATGCATCCATCCACACAATTGACACTAAATCTGGGTAAAAGCGGCAACCAGAACCGACTGGTTCCGGTTCTAATTCAACAACCATGCAGAATTAAGATCCATCGGAGGTTTTTTATTCTTGTATAAAAAAGCCCCAAAACATCCCTGCATGATTATTTTTAAACAGAATAGTAAAACATACATCCCAATCATCTTTGGACACAAGTTTCAGATATAAACAGCAACCAGACCCGACTGGACCCAGTTATAATGCAACTACTATTTTTTATCGCAAAATGCATGTTTTGGAGAAAATTTATGCTGGGAAATAGCCCAAGAAGCATCCTGGATCTTTAATTTTAGACAGAATTGTGAAAATACATCCACCTACACAATCAATACTAACTCTGGGTATAAGACCCAACCAGAACCGACTGGGCTTGGTTCTAATACAACCACCATGCAAAATAAAGTGCCCAAATGGAGGTCATTTATTCGGGCATGAAATAACTTCTGAACATCCCTAGATGACGATTTTTATACAGAATAGTGAAAAATACAACCCCATTCCCATCGGACACAAGTTACGGGTGTATACACAAACCAGAACCGACTGGGCCTGGTTCTAATACAACCACTATGCAAAATAAAGTGCCCAAAGGGAGGTCATTGATTAGGGCATAAAAGAACTTCTGAAAATCCCTAGATGATTATTTTTATAGAGAATAGTCAAAAATACATCCCCATTATCATTTGACACAAGTTCCGGCTACATACATCAACCAGAACCGACTGGGCCTGGTTCTAATAGGACCACTATTTTAATCGCAAAGTGCCTGTTATGGACACTATTGACGGTGGGAAATATTCCCTGAACATCCCTGCATCTTTAATTTCACACAGAATAGTGAAAATGCATCCATCAAATCAAATGACACTAATTCTTGGTAAAAGCACCAACCAGAACCGAGTGGGCCCGGTTCTAATTCAACCACCATGCAAAATAACGATCCATAATGGAGGTTTTTGATTCTTGTATAAAAAAAGCCACAAAACATCCCTGCATGATTATGTTTAAACAGAATAGTAAAATATACATCCCCATCATCTTTGGACACAAGTTTCGGACATAAACAGCAACCAGAACCGAGACGACCCAGTTATAATGCAACTACTATTTTTTATCACGAAATGCATGTTTTGGAGACTATTTATGGTGGCAAATACCCCTAGAACCATCCTGGATCTTTATTTTTAGACAGAATAGTGAAAATACATCCACCTGCACAATCAAAACTAACTCTGGGTAAAAGCACCAACCAGAACCGACTCGGCTTGGTTCTACTACAACCACCATGCAAAATAAAGTGCCCAAATGGAGGTCATTTATTCGGGCATAGAAAAACTTCTGAACATCCCTCGATGGTATTTTTAATACAGAATAGTCAAAAATACAACCCCATTCCTATTGGACACACGTTACGGGCGTAGACACAAACCAGAACCGACTGGGCCTGGTTCTAATACAACCACTATTTTTGTCGCAAAATGCATGTTTTTGACACTATTTATGGTGGGAAATAGTCTCAGAACATCTCTGGATCTTTATTCTTACAGAGAATAGTGAAAATACATCCACTCACACAATCGACACTAATTGTGGGTAAAGCACCAACCAGAACCGACTGGGCCTGGTTCTAAACAACCACTTGTAAATAAAGTGTCCAAATTAAGGTCATTGATTCGGGCATAACAGAACTTCTGAACATCCCTAGAATATTATTTTTATAAAGAATAATCAAAAATACATCCCCATCATCATTGGACACAATTTCTGGGTAAAAACACGAACCAGAACCGACTGGTCCTGGTTCTAATACAACCACTAGTTTAACCGCAAAATGCCTGTTTTGGACACTGTTTGTGGTGGGAAATAGCTCCAGAACCATCTTTGATCATTATTGTTATACAAAATAGTGAAAATACATCCACTCACACAATAAACACAAATTCTGGGTAAAAGCACCAACCAAAACCGACTGGGCCTGTTTCTAAACCACCACTTGTGAATAAAGTGACCAAATGAAAGTAATTCATTCGGGCATAACAGAACTTCTGAACATTGCTAGATGATTATTTCTATACAAAATAGTCAAGTATACATCCCCATCATAATTGGACACAAGTTCCGTATATAAACACCCACCAGAACCGACTGGACCCTGTTATAATGCAACCACTATTTTGTATTGCCTGTTTTGGGCACTGTTTATGGTGGGAGATAGCTCCAGTATCACCTAGAATGATGCCAATGAAAGACTTACTTGAATTGAACGATTTTACACTATATACACAGGAACTATG
The DNA here is from genome assembly GCF_051989575.1 of Stigmatopora nigra. Taxonomy (NCBI): domain Eukaryota; kingdom Metazoa; phylum Chordata; class Actinopteri; order Syngnathiformes; family Syngnathidae; genus Stigmatopora; species Stigmatopora nigra. Next base: position 330,413 of record NW_027551611.1, read on the forward strand.
TGTCTCTGACAGTGTGTTTGGCAGCAGGGGAACGTTTCAGTTTTGATTGCCTTAATGTGCTTTTATGGCCTGATAATCACGTTTTGGCCAAGTATGATAGTTTTCATTGTAACTTAATTTCTATCACTTAGAACGATGCCAAATAAAAAACTCACTTGAATTGGACGATTTTACACTATATACACAGTAACTGTGTCTCTGACAGTTTGTTTGGCAGCAGGGAAACTTTTCAGTTTTTATTGCCTTAATGTACTTTTCATGCCCTGAAAATCACGTTTTAGCCAAGTATGATTGTTTTCATTATAACCTAATTTCTAGCCATGAGAATGATGCCAAATGGATAACTTACTTGAATTGGACGATTTTACACTATATACACAGTAACTATGTGTCTCTGACAGTTTGTTTGGCAGCAGGGGAACATGTAAGATTAGACAAAGTATCTTTGCAAATGCTTGTTCATATTGTATACATTTTTGTGAGTATAACAGCATCGTAGTCATCCTTATGGCTGACATGTCAGCATAAACACCCAACTGTCTGACTGAATAAAAAATCTTAGTCTTGTGATTGGGGTGACATGTCAGCACAAATACTCAACTGTCTGACACTGATTAATTACTTTTTGCCCTGCAAATGACTGAAATGTATCTGTCCAAAGTCTTTGTGACAACTGTCAGTTTTTCCTGTATTTAAGACACACACACCGGTCATTCGACTAGAGTTGCAGGAACATCGCGTTGAGCAGGACCCTACTGTAGGAAGTCTCACTGTCCACTTTGCAGTCTGGTAATAAATCAATTGGTCCGGGACCAATGAAAGTAGAATGAGAATTAGCAAGGGCTTTATAGTCTTGGTCTGTTAATAGAGTCAGGGACTTAACTAAGACAAAGTCAGGGACTTTTGGTCTTTGTGTGTTCAGAGATATTGGGTTAATCACAAAGTAGAGATCAATTTCGGGTAATTTAGAAAATAATTGTTGTTTAAACTATTAAGTCGGTGATTAATATGGGTCAGAAAGCAACAAAAGGGATGGGTTTATTGTCAGATTGCAAAATGAAAATCGGAGAGTTACCGGGACGAGATATCATGGTCCAGCTTGGGCTAAGCCTAGTGGCCACTCAAAATGGCCTCCGACCCAGGGAATTACAGACCAAAAATATCTTCCACACCACCACATCTAACAGCTTCTACTCTCTCGACATTGTCGGGAATGATTCTGCCAAGGTAGCTGAAAGTCTAAGAGAACAGTCTGAAGATATCTGCCCAGCAGCACCAGGACAGGAACAACAAACATGGCCATTACATGTCACCCTGAAGTTCATGGGAGACCGGACGACAAGTGGTTAAACCAATTCTCACAGTTGCCCACTCAACGAATCATAATTAACCACGTATATGCAACTGACCTAATGGACAACCCATTGCCCCCCGGACACATTGCCTATGGGAATGGATCATCATCAAAAACCCTGGATGGAGAAAAACACAACGTATATGCCGTGGTGACTCAAAAAGACAACCTCAAGACAGGACGACTCCCCGGCGACTGGTCTGCACAAGCCGCAGAAATAGTGGCACTGACAGAGGCATGTAGACTATTCCTAGAACAAGACGTGACGGTGGAAAGACACAGCCCAATCCCTGCTGAATTCCTAAGAGAAATGCAAAATCATGCCCCAGAAAAAGAGAAACTGCAATGGGAAACAGAAGGAGCCACTCAGTACAAGAACGGACTCTATGCAGTAGAAAACAAGCCATGCGTCCCACGATCATTGTTTGAAGTAATTGCCAAATTGAGCCATGGGAGGAGCCATGTCTCAACAGAAGGGATGATCAGTACAGTACAACAAACAATGCATGTTCCCAGAGGTCTCCAAACTTACTTCAATTTTTTTTGCAGAAACTGTCTAAACTGCTGTAGACACAACTCTCAAGGCAATGAATGACCCAAGCATGGAACAAGGCAAACAGGAACATATCCCTTCGAGTTTCTGAACATGGATTTCATCAAACTGAACCAAAGTGCTGGACTCGTCGAACAAACCATTAGAACAGTAAAACTCAGACTCAGAAAAACCATGGAAGATACAGGAAAACCATGGCAAGAATGCCTGAGCCTGGTAACCGACACTAATCAATTACTTGTTGCCCTGCAAATGATTGAAACGTATGTGTCCAAAGTCTTAGGGACAACTGTCAGTTTTGGCTGTAGTTAAGACACACTCACTGGTCATTCGACTAGAGTTGCAGTAACATCGCAGTGAACAGGACCCCACTGTAGGAACGCTCACTGTCCACTTTGCAGTCTGGTAATACATATTTTCTATTTAAATTTATCTCACTCTTTCTTAGCCTGCTCCTGAAGTTGTATTTTCAGACCTAAAAAAACCTTTTAGTTCTTTTGCCCTAATGTGCGTTTCATGCGCTGAAAATCACGTTTTGGCCAAGTATCATAGTTTTCACTATAACTTAACCTAACCCTAACCCTAACCCTAACCCTAACCCTTACCATAACCCTAACCCTAACCCTAACCCTAACCCTAACCCTAACCCTAACCCTAACCCTAACCCTAACCCTAACCCTAACCCTAACCCTAACCCTAACCCAAACCCTAACCCTAACCCTAACTTCCATCACTTAGAATGATATCAAATAAAAAACCGACTTAATTTGGACGATTATACACTATATACACAGTAACTATGTGTCACCGACAGTTTGTTTCGCAGCGGGGGAACATTTCAGTTTTTATTGCCTTAACGTGCGTTTCATGCGCTGAAAATCACGTTTTGGCCAAGTATCATAGTTTTCACTATAACTTAATTTTTATCACTTAGAATGATGCTAAATGCAAAACTTACTTGAATTGGACGATTTTACACTATATACACAGTAACTATGTGCCTCTGACAGTTTGTTTCGCAGCAGGGGAACATTTCAGTTTTTATTGCCTTAACGTGCATTTCATGCGCTGAAAATCACGTTTTGGCCAAGTATCATAGTTTTCACTATAACTTAATTTCTAGCACTTAGAATGATGCCAAATGCAAAACTTACTTGAATTGGACGATTGTACACCATATACACAGTAACTATGTGCCTTTGACAGTTTGTTTCGCAGCAGGGGAACATTTCAGTTTTTATTGCCTTAACGTGCGTTTCATGCGCTGAAAATCACGTTTTGGCCAAGTATCATAATTTTCACTATAACTTAATTTCTATCACTTAGAATGATGCCAAATGAAAAACATACTTGAATTGGACGATAATACACTATATACACAGTAACTATGTGTCTCTGACAGTTAGTTTCGCAGCAGGGGAACATTTCAGTTTTTATTGCCTTAATGTGCGTTTCATGCGCTGAAAATCACGTTTTGGCCAAGTATCATAGTTTTCACTATAACTTAATTTCTATCACTTAGAATGAGACCAAGTGAAAAACTTACTTGAATTGGACAATTGTACACGACATACACAGTAACTATGTGTCTGACAGTTTGTTTCGCAGCAGGGGAACATTTCAGTTTTTATTGCCTTAACGTGCGTTTCATGCGCTGAAAATCACGTTTTGGCCAAGTATCATAGTTTTCACTATAACTTAATTTCTATCACTTAGAATGATGCTAAATGCAAAACTTACTTGAATTGGACGATTTTACACTATATACACAGTAACTATGTGTCTCTGACAGTTTGTTTCGCAGCAGGGGAACATTTCAGTTTTTATTGCCTTAACGTGCGTTTCATGCGCTGAAAATCACGTTTTGGGCAAGTATCATAATTTTCACGATAACTTAATTTCTATCACTTAAAATGATGCTAAATGCAAAACTTACTTGGATTGGGCGATTTTACACTATATACACAGTAACTATGTGCCTCTGACAGTTTGTTTCGCAGCCGGGGAACATTTCAGTTTTTATTGCCTTAACGTGCGTTTCATGTGCTGAAAATCACGTTTTGGCCAAGTATCACGGTTGTCATTATAACTTAATATCTAGCCATTAGAATGATGCCAAATTAAAAACTTATTAAATTATAAAATTTGATGATATTACACTATATATAGAGAGACATTTGTGTCTCTGACAGTTTTACACAGTTTTACAAGTTATGACTCCAAACTCTTAATTTACAATTCTGCCTTTATGGATACATTGCATCACCACCCCCTGAGTGGATACCTTACCTCTCACTGTCTTTCACTTACCTTCATTCAGCATGTAGGTGTCAGATCACCTTGTACCTAATGTCTATTCATATTACCTCACCTGAAGTTATTACACAGAAGGGAATGTGTTATGTTACCCCAAGTTTAGAGTCCCAATGGAAGTGGGAAACTTACAGCGTCTGTCTGCCAGAGAGCAGCAGCTGGAACCGATTGTGACCAGGGTGGCATGGGTCCCTGATCATGTCCCTGGCTCTGCTGAGGTAACGAGGGCTGGCAATGTCTTCCAGTGAGGGCAGAGTAGCCGACGATCTTCTGCGTAGTGGTGATACCTTTCTAAATAGCCTTTTTGTCTGCTGCCGTTCTTTCCGCGTACCACCAAATGTGCTTTTTATGCGCTGATAAGCACATTTTGGTCGAATATGAAAGTTTCCAAGTGTGCACTTGACCCTGGATGACCTGGAGAGTGACAGTTACTGCTGAAGTTGAACCTTTTTTTCATCCCACAATTCAAGGAAACAATTGCAAACCCTGTTAGCCAGCCTTTCTTATATTTCGCGAGGCGAACAAACAATTGCAAGGCCAACTAGTTAGTCTTTCTTACATTCCACGATCTTTATTCAATTGTAAAACCAGTTTGGCTAGTCTACCTTGCATTCTACGATCTTATCAAACAAAGGTAAAACCAGTATGACCACATGGTGGGACAAGAATAAACAATTATTAAGCCAGTTAGCCAGTCCATCCCACAATTCCCTTCTTTTGTGTCTGTGAAAATATCGAAATATTGAAATGGCTGTTTCCATGAGCCAGAGAAGAACCAGTCAAGCCATTCTCAATGTGGAACCGAATCTCCGGTCACAGCTCTCTGCATGTTCCTAATAGCCTGCAGGGCATCATGGACCGAGCAGGACATGCCGGCAGGGATGAAGGGGCAGCACGAGTCTCCCACCATGGCACACACACAGCCCCGTTGGGTGGCCACTCCGTCAAGAGCAGGGCAGCCCTGGAAAATCACCTGGGCCATGGCGGCTACCCAGCCTGACTGATGCGCCGACACAGGCCCGGAACCTGCCTTCAATGGTCTTCAAATGCAGGGCGTTCCTTGCCGCTCCCACTCAAGGGAACTGAGCCATTAGGATTTTGGATGAGACTGACCAGTATTTGTGTTTGAGGGACACATCCGAGCCACACACTGGATCATGGTCGTGAGCTCCGTCAATAATGTGCCCAAATGGAGGTCATTGATTCGGGAATAACAGAACTTCTGAAGATCCCTAGATGATTATTTTTATACATAATAATCAAAAATACATCCCCATCGTCAATGGATACAATTTTTCGGGTAAATTCACTAACCAGAACAGACTGGGCCTGGTTCTAATACAACCACTATTTTAATCCCAGGATGCCTGTTTTGGACACTGTTTATGGTGGGAAAATAGCTCCAGAACCATCCTGGATCATTATTTTTACACAGAATAGTGAAAATACATCCATCTACACATTCAACACTAATTATGGGTAGAAGCACCAACCAGAACTGACTAGGCCCGGTTCTAATACGACCACTATTTTTATCGCAAAATGCCTGTTTTGGACAATGTTTATGGTGGGAAATATTCCCAAAACATCCCTGCATCTTTAATTTTACTCATAACAGTGAAAATGCATCCATCCACACAATTGACACTAAATCTGGGTAAAAGCGGCAACCAGAACCGACTGGGCCCGGTTCTAATACGACCACTATTTTAATCGCAAAATGCCTGTTTTGGACAATGTTTATGGTGGGAAACATTATTTTTATAGAAAATAGTGAAACTACATCCACCTACTCAACCAACACAAATTCTGGGTAAATACACCAACCAGAACCGATTGGGCCTTGTTCTAATACAACCACTATTTTTATCGCAAAATGTTTTGGACACTATTGACGGTGGGAAATATTCCCAAAACATCCCTGCATCTTTCATTTTACACATAATAGTGAAAATGCATCCATCCACACAATTGACACTAAATCTGGGTAAAAGCGGCAACCAGAACCGACTGGTTCCGGTTCTAATTCAACAACCATGCAAAATTAAGATCCATCGGAGGTTTTTTATTCTTGTATAAAAAAGCCCCAAAACATCCCTGCATGATTATTTTTAAACAGAATAGTAAAACATACATCCCAATCATCTTTGGACACAAGTTTCAGATATAAACAGCAACCAGACCCGACTGGACCCAGTTATAATGCAACTACTATTTTTTATCGCAAAATGCATGTTTTGGAGAAAATTTATGCTGGGAAATAGCCCAAGAAGCATCCTGGATCTTTAATTTTAGACAGAATTGTGAAAATACATCCACCTACACAATCAATACTAACTCTGGGTATAAGACCCAACCAGAACCGACTGGGCTTGGTTCTAATACAACCACCATGCAAAATAAAGTGCCCAAATGGAGGTCATTTATTCGGGCATGAAATAACTTCTGAACATCCCTAGATGACGATTTTTATACAGAATAGTGAAAAATACAACCCCATTCCCATCGGACACAAGTTACGGGTGTATACACAAACCAGAACCGACTGGGCCTGGTTCTAATACAACCACTATGCAAAATAAAGTGCCCAAAGGGAGGTCATTGATTAGGGCATAAAAGAACTTCTGAAAATCCCTAGATGATTATTTTTATAGAGAATAGTCAAAAATACATCCCCATTATCATTTGACACAAGTTCCGGCTACATACATCAACCAGAACCGACTGGGCCTGGTTCTAATAGGACCACTATTTTAATCGCAAAGTGCCTGTTATGGACACTATTGACGGTGGGAAATATTCCCTGAACATCCCTGCATCTTTAATTTCACACAGAATAGTGAAAATGCATCCATCAAATCAAATGACACTAATTCTTGGTAAAAGCACCAACCAGAACCGAGTGGGCCCGGTTCTAATTCAACCACCATGCAAAATAACGATCCATAATGGAGGTTTTTGATTCTTGTATAAAAAAAGCCACAAAACATCCCTGCATGATTATGTTTAAACAGAATAGTAAAATATACATCCCCATCATCTTTGGACACAAGTTTCGGACATAAACAGCAACCAGAACCGAGACGACCCAGTTATAATGCAACTACTATTTTTTATCACGAAATGCATGTTTTGGAGACTATTTATGGTGGCAAATACCCCTAGAACCATCCTGGATCTTTATTTTTAGACAGAATAGTGAAAATACATCCACCTGCACAATCAAAACTAACTCTGGGTAAAAGCACCAACCAGAACCGACTCGGCTTGGTTCTACTACAACCACCATGCAAAATAAAGTGCCCAAATGGAGGTCATTTATTCGGGCATAGAAAAACTTCTGAACATCCCTCGATGGTATTTTTAATACAGAATAGTCAAAAATACAACCCCATTCCTATTGGACACACGTTACGGGCGTAGACACAAACCAGAACCGACTGGGCCTGGTTCTAATACAACCACTATTTTTGTCGCAAAATGCATGTTTTTGACACTATTTATGGTGGGAAATAGTCTCAGAACATCTCTGGATCTTTATTCTTACAGAGAATAGTGAAAATACATCCACTCACACAATCGACACTAATTGTGGGTAAAGCACCAACCAGAACCGACTGGGCCTGGTTCTAAACAACCACTTGTAAATAAAGTGTCCAAATTAAGGTCATTGATTCGGGCATAACAGAACTTCTGAACATCCCTAGAATATTATTTTTATAAAGAATAATCAAAAATACATCCCCATCATCATTGGACACAATTTCTGGGTAAAAACACGAACCAGAACCGACTGGTCCTGGTTCTAATACAACCACTAGTTTAACCGCAAAATGCCTGTTTTGGACACTGTTTGTGGTGGGAAATAGCTCCAGAACCATCTTTGATCATTATTGTTATACAAAATAGTGAAAATACATCCACTCACACAATAAACACAAATTCTGGGTAAAAGCACCAACCAAAACCGACTGGGCCTGTTTCTAAACCACCACTTGTGAATAAAGTGACCAAATGAAAGTAATTCATTCGGGCATAACAGAACTTCTGAACATTGCTAGATGATTATTTCTATACAAAATAGTCAAGTATACATCCCCATCATAATTGGACACAAGTTCCGTATATAAACACCCACCAGAACCGACTGGACCCTGTTATAATGCAACCACTATTTTGTATTGCCTGTTTTGGGCACTGTTTATGGTGGGAGATAGCTCCAGTATCACCTAGAATGATGCCAATGAAAGACTTACTTGAATTGAACGATTTTACACTATATACACAGGAACTATGTGTCTCTGACAGTGTGTTTGGCAGCAGGGGAACGTTTCAGTTTTGATTGCCTTAATGTGCTTTTATGGCCTGATAATCACGTTTTGGCCAAGTATGATAGTTTTCATTGTAACTTAATTTCTATCACTTAGAACGATGCCAAATAAAAAACTCACTTGAATTGGACGATTTTACACTATATACACAGTAACTGTGTCTCTGACAGTTTGTTTGGCAGCAGGGAAACTTTTCAGTTTTTATTGCCTTAATGTACTTTTCATGCCCTGAAAATCACGTTTTAGCCAAGTATGATTGTTTTCATTATAACCTAATTTCTAGCCATGAGAATGATGCCAAATGGATAACTTACTTGAATTGGACGATTTTACACTATATACACAGTAACTATGTGTCTCTGACAGTTTGTTTGGCAGCAGGGGAACATGTAAGATTAGACAAAGTATCTTTGCAAATGCTTGTTCATATTGTATACATTTTTGTGAGTATAACAGCATCGTAGTCATCCTTATGGCTGACATGTCAGCATAAACACCCAACTGTCTGACTGAATAAAAAATCTTAGTCTTGTGATTGGGGTGACATGTCAGCACAAATACTCAACTGTCTGACACTGATTAATTACTTTTTGCCCTGCAAATGACTGAAATGTATCTGTCCAAAGTCTTTGTGACAACTGTCAGTTTTTCCTGTATTTAAGACACACACACCGGTCATTCGACTAGAGTTGCAGGAACATCGCGTTGAGCAGGACCCTACTGTAGGAAGTCTCACTGTCCACTTTGCAGTCTGGTAATAAATCAATTGGTCCGGGACCAATGAAAGTAGAATGAGAATTAGCAAGGGCTTTATAGTCTTGGTCTGTTAATAGAGTCAGGGACTTAACTAAGACAAAGTCAGGGACTTTTGGTCTTTGTGTGTTCAGAGATATTGGGTTAATCACAAAGTAGAGATCAATTTCGGGTAATTTAGAAAATAATTGTTGTTTAAACTATTAAGTCGGTGATTAATATGGGTCAGAAAGCAACAAAAGGGATGGGTTTATTGTCAGATTGCAAAATGAAAATCGGAGAGTTACCGGGACGAGATATCATGGTCCAGCTTGGGCTAAGCCTAGTGGCCACTCAAAATGGCCTCCGACCCAGGGAATTACAGACCAAAAATATCTTCCACACCACCACATCTAACAGCTTCTACTCTCTCGACATTGTCGGGAATGATTCTGCCAAGGTAGCTGAAAGTCTAAGAGAACAGTCTGAAGATATCTGCCCAGCAGCACCAGGACAGGAACAACAAACATGGCCATTACATGTCACCCTGAAGTTCATGGGAGACCGGACGACAAGTGGTTAAACCAATTCTCACAGTTGCCCACTCAACGAATCATAATTAACCACGTATATGCAACTGACCTAATGGACAACCCATTGCCCCCCGGACACATTGCCTATGGGAATGGATCATCATCAAAAACCCTGGATGGAGAAAAACACAACGTATATGCCGTGGTGACTCAAAAAGACAACCTCAAGACAGGACGACTCCCCGGCGACTGGTCTGCACAAGCCGCAGAAATAGTGGCACTGACAGAGGCATGTAGACTATTCCTAGAACAAGACGTGACGGTGGAAAGACACAGCCCAATCCCTGCTGAATTCCTAAGAGAAATGCAAAATCATGCCCCAGAAAAAGAGAAACTGCAATGGGAAACAGAAGGAGCCACTCAGTACAAGAACGGACTCTATGCAGTAGAAAACAAGCCATGCGTCCCACGATCATTGTTTGAAGTAATTGCCAAATTGAGCCATGGGAGGAGCCATGTCTCAACAGAAGGGATGATCAGTACAGTACAACAAACAATGCATGTTCCCAGAGGTCTCCAAACTTACTTCAATTTTTTTTGCAGAAACTGTCTAAACTGCTGTAGACACAACTCTCAAGGCAATGAATGACCCAAGCATGGAACAAGGCAAACAGGAACATATCCCTTCGAGTTTCTGAACATGGATTTCATCAAACTGAACCAAAGTGCTGGACTCGTCGAACAAACCATTAGAACAGTAAAACTCAGACTCAGAAAAACCATGGAAGATACAGGAAAACCATGGCAAGAATGCCTGAGCCTGGTAACCGACACTAATCAATTACTTGTTGCCCTGCAAATGATTGAAACGTATGTGTCCAAAGTCTTAGGGACAACTGTCAGTTTTGGCTGTAGTTAAGACACACTCACTGGTCATTCGACTAGAGTTGCAGTAACATCGCAGTGAACAGGACCCCACTGTAGGAACTCTCACTGTCCACTTTGCAGTCTGGTAATACATATTTTCTATTTAAATTTATCTCACTCTTTCTTAGCCTGCTCCTGAAGTTGTATTTTCAGACCTAAAAAAACCTTTTAGTTCTTTTGCCCTAATGTGCGTTTCATGCGCTGAAAATCACGTTTTGGCCAAGTATCATAGTTTTCACTATAACTTAACCTAACCCTAACCCTAACCCTAACCCTAACCCTAACCCTAACCCTAACCCTTACCATAACCCTAACCCTAACCCTAACCCTAACCCTAACCCTAACCCTAACCCTAACCCTAACCCAAACCCTAACCCTAACCCTAACTTCCATCACTTAGAATGATATCAAATAAAAAACCGACTTAATTTGGACGATTATACACTATATACACAGTAACTATGTGTCACCGACAGTTTGTTTCGCAGCGGGGGAACATTTCAGTTTTTATTGCCTTAATGTGCATTTCATGCGCTGAAAATCACGTTTTGGCCAAGTATCATAGTTTTCACTATAACTATAACTTAATTTCTATCACTTAGAATGATGCCAAATGAAAAACTTACTTGAATTGGACAATATTACACTATATACACAGTAACTATGTGTCTATGACAGTTTGTTTCGCAGCAGGGGAACATTTCAGTTTTTATTGCCTTAACGTGCGTTTCATGCGCTGAAAATCACGTTTTGGCCAAGTATCATAGTTTTCACTATAACTTAATTTTTATCACTTAGAATGATGCTAAATGCAAAACTTACTTGAATTGGACGATTTTACACTATATACACAGTAACTATGTGCCTCTGACAGTTTGTTTCGCAGCAGGGGAACATTTCAGTTTTTATTGCCTTAACGTGCATTTCATGCGCTGAAAATCACGTTTTGGCCAAGTATCATAGTTTTCACTATAACTTAATTTCTAGCACTTAGAATGATGCCAAATGCAAAACTTACTTGAATTGGACGATTGTACACCATATACACAGTAACTATGTGCCTTTGACAGTTTGTTTCGCAGCAGGGGAACATTTCAGTTTTTATTGCCTTAACGTGCGTTTCATGCGCTGAAAATCACGTTTTGGCCAAGTATCATAATTTTCACTATAACTTAATTTCTATCACTTAGAATGATGCCAAATGAAAAACATACTTGAATTGGACGATAATACACTATATACACAGTAACTATGTGTCTCTGACAGTTAGTTTCGCAGCAGGGGAACATTTCAGTTTTTATTGCCTTAATGTGCGTTTCATGCGCTGAAAATCACGTTTTGGCCAAGTATCATAGTTTTCACTATAACTTAATTTCTATCACTTAGAATGAGACCAAGTGAAAAACTTACTTGAATTGGACAATTGTACACGACATACACAGTAACTATGTGTCTGACAGTTTGTTTCGCAGCAGGGGAACATTTCAGTTTTTATTGCCTTAACGTGCGTTTCATGCGCTGAAAATCACGTTTTGGCCAAGTATCATGGTTTTCATTATCACTTAATATCTAGCCATTAGAATGATGCCAAATTAAAAACTTATTAAATTATAAAATTTGATGATATTACACTATATATAGAGAGACATTTGTGTCTCTAACAGTTTTACACAGTTTTACAAGTTATGACTCCAAACTCTTAATTTACAATTCTGTCTTTATGGATACATTGCATCACCACCCCCTGAGTGGATCACTTACCTCTCACTGTCTTTCACTTACCTTCATTCAGCATGTAGGTGTCAGATCACCTTGTACCTAATGTCTATTCATATTACCTCACCCGAAGTTATTACACAGAAGGGATTGTGTTGTGTTACCCCAAGTTTAGAGTCCCAACGGATGTGGGGAAACTTACAGCGTCTGTCTGCCAGAGAGCAGCAGCTGGAACCGATTGTGACCAGGGTGGCATGGGTCATGTCCCTGGCTCTGCTGAGGTAACGAGGGCTGGCAATGTCTTCCAGTGAGGGCAGAGTAGCCGACGATCTTCTGCGTAGTGGTGATACCTTTCTAAATAGCCTTTTTGTCTGCTGCCGTTCTTTCCGCGTACCACCAAATGTGCTTTTTATGCGCTGATAAGCACATTTTGGTCGAATATGAAAGTTTCCAAGTGTGCACTTGACCCTGGATGACCTGGAGAGTGACAGTTACTCCTGAAGTTGAACTTTTTTTTCACCCCACAATTCAAGGAAACAATTGCAAACCCTGTTAGCCAGCCTTTCTTATATTTCGCGAGGCGAACAAACAATTGCAAGGCCAACTAGTTAGTCTTTCTTACATTCCACGATCTTTATTCAATTGTAAAACCAGTTTGGCTAGTCTACCTTGCATTCTACGATCTTATCAAACAAAGGTAAAACCAGTATGACCACATGGTGGGACAAGAATAAACAATTATTAAGCCAGTTAGCCAGTCCATCCCACAATTCCCTTCTTTTGTGTCTGTGAAAATATCGAAATATTGAAATGGCTGTTTCCATGAGCCAGAGAAGAACCAGTCAAGCCATTCTCAATGTGGAACCGAATCTCCGGTCACAGCTCTCTGCATGTTCCTAATAGCCTGCAGGGCATCATGGACCGAGCAGGACATGCCGGCAGGGATGAAGGGGGAGCACGAGTCTCCCACCATGGCACACACACAGCCCCGCTGGGTGGCCACTCCGTCAAGAGCAGGGCAGCCCTGGAAAATCACCTGGGCCATGGCGGCTACCCAGCCTGACTGATGCGCCGACACAGGCCCGGAACCTGCCTTCAATGGTCTTCAAATGCAGGGCGTTCCTTGCCGCTCCCACTCAAGGGAACTGAGCCATTAGGATTTTGGATGAGACTGACCAGTATTTGTGTTTGAGGGACACATCCGAGCCACACACTGGATCATGGTCGTGAGCTCCGTCAATAATGTGCCCAAATGGAGGTCATTGATTCGGGAATAACAGAACTTCTGAAGATCCCTAGATGATTATTTTTATACATAATAATCAAAAATACATCCCCATCGTCAATGGATACAATTTTTCGGGTAAATTCACTAACCAGAACAGACTGGGCCTGGTTCTAATACAACCACTATTTTAATCCCAGGATGCCTGTTTTGGACACTGTTTATGGTGGGAAAATAGCTCCAGAACCATCCTGGATCATTATTTTTACACAGAATAGTGAAAATACATCCATCTACACATTCAACACTAATTATGGGTAGAAGCACCAACCAGAACTGACTAGGCCCGGTTCTAATACGACCACTATTTTTATCGCAAAATGCCTGTTTTGGACAATGTTTATGGTGGGAAATATTCCCAAAACATCCCTGCATCTTTAATTTTACTCATAATAGTGAAAATGCATCCATCCACACAATTGACACTAAATCTGGGTAAAAGCGGCAACCAGAACCGACTGGGCCCGGTTCTAATACGACCACTATTTTAATCGCAAAATGCCTGTTTTGGACAATGTTTATGGTGGGAAACATTATTTTTATAGAAAATAGTGAAACTACATCCACCTACTCAACCAACACAAATTCTGGGTAAATACACCAACCAGAACCGATTGGGCCTTGTTCTAATACAACCACTATTTTTATCGCAAAATGTTTTGGACACTATTGACGGTGGGAAATATTCCCAAAACATCCCTGCATCTTTCATTTTACACATAATAGTGAAAATGCATCCATCCACACAATTGACACTAAATCTGGGTAAAAGCGGCAACCAGAACCGACTGGTTCCGGTTCTAATTCAACAACCATGCAAAATTAAGATCCATCGGAGGTTTTTTATTCTTGTATAAAAAAGCCCCAAAACATCCCTGCATGATTATTTTTAAACAGAATAGTAAAACATACATCCCAATCATCTTTGGACACAAGTTTCAGATATAAACAGCAACCAGACCCGACTGGACCCAGTTATAATGCAACTACTATTTTTTATCGCAAAATGCATGTTTTGGAGAAAATTTATGCTGGGAAATAGCCCAAGAAGCATCCTGGATCTTTAATTTTAGACAGAATTGTGAAAATACATCCACCTACACAATCAATACTAACTCTGGGTATAAGACCCAACCAGAACCGACTGGGCTTGGTTCTAATACAACCACCATGCAAAATAAAGTGCCCAAATGGAGGTCATTTATTCGGGCATAAAATAACTTCTGAACATCCCTAGATGACGATTTTTATACAGAATAGTGAAAAATACAACCCCATTCCCATCGGACACAAGTTACGGGTGTATACACAAACCAGAACCGACTGGGCCTGGTTCTAATACAACCACTATGCAAAATAAAGTGCCCAAAGGGAGGTCATTGATTAGGGCATAAAAGAACTTCTGAAAATCCCTAGATGATTATTTTTATAGAGAATAGTCAAAAATACATCCCCATTATCATTTGACACAAGTTCCGGCTACATACATCAACCAGAACCGACTGGGCCTGGTTCTAATAGGACCACTATTTTAATCGCAAAGTGCCTGTTATGGACACTATTGACGGTGGGAAATATTCCCTGAACATCCCTGCATCTTTAATTTCACACAGAATAGTGAAAATGCATCCATCAAATCAAATGACACTAATTCTTGGTAAAAGCACCAACCAGAACCGACTGGGCCCGGTTCTAATTCAACCACCATGCAAAATAACGATCAAAATGGAGGTTTTTGATTCTTGTATAAAAAAAGCCACAAAACATCCCTGCATGATTATGTTTAAACAGAATAGTAAAATATACATCCCCATCATCTTTGGACACAAGTTTTGGATATAAACAGCAACCAGAACCGAGACGACCCAGTTATAATGCAACTACTATTTTTTATCGCAAAATGCATGTTTTGGAGACTATTTATGGTGGCAAATACCCCTAGAACCATCCTGGATCTTTATTTTTAGACAGAATAGTGAAAATACATCCACCTGCACAATCAAAACTAACTCTGGGTAAAAGCACCAACCAGAACCGACTCGGCTTGGTTCTACTACAACCACCATGCAAAATAAAGTGCCCAAATGGAGGTCATTTATTCGGGCATAGAAAAACTTCTGAACATCCCTCGATGGTATTTTTAATACAGAATAGTCAAAAATACAACCCCATTCCTATTGGACACACGTTACGGGTGTAGACACAAACCAGAACCGACTGGGCCTGGTTCTAATACAACCACTATTTTTGTCGCAAAATGCATGTTTTTGACACTATTTATGGTGGGAAATAGTCTCAGAACATCTCTGGATCTTTATTCTTACAGAGAATAGTGAAAATACATCCACTCACACAATCGACACTAATTGTGGGTAAAGCACCAACCAGAACCGACTGGGCCTGGTTCTAAACAACCACTTGTAAATAAAGTGTCCAAATTGAGGTCATTGATTCGGGCATAACAGAACTTCTGAACATCCCTAGAATATTATTTTTATAAAGAATAATCAAAAATACATCCCCATCATCATTGGACACAATTTCTGGGTAAAAACACGAACCAGAACCGACTGGTCCTGGTTCTAATACAACCACTAGTTTAACCGCAAAATGCCTGTTTTGGACACTGTTTGTGGTGGGAAATAGCTCCAGAACCATCCTTGATCATTATTGTTATACAAAATAGTGAAAATACATCCACTCACACAATAAACACAAATTCTGGGTAAAAGCACCAACCAAAACCGACTGGGCCTGTTTCTAAACCACCACTTGTGAATAAAGTGACCAAATGAAAGTAATTCATTCGGGCATAACAGAACTTCTGAACATTGCTAGATGATTATTTCTATACAAAATAGTCAAGTATACATCCCCATCATAATTGGACACAAGTTCCGTATATAAACACCCACCAGAACCGACTGGACCCTGTTATAATGCAACCACTATTTTGTATTGCCTGTTTTGGGCACTGTTTATGGTGGGAGATAGCTCCAGTATCACCTAGAATGATGCCAATGAAAGACTTACTTGAATTGAACGATTTTACACTATATACACAGGAACTATGTGTCTCTGACAGTGTGTTTGGCAGCAGGGGAACGTTTCAGTTTTGATTGCCTTAATGTGCTTTTATGGCCTGATAATCACGTTTTGGCCAAGTATGATAGTTTTCATTGTAACTTAATTTCTATCACTTAGAACGATGCCAAATAAAAAACTCACTTGAATTGGACGATTTTACACTATATACACAGTAACTGTGTCTCTGACAGTTTGTTTGGCAGCAGGGAAACTTTTCAGTTTTTATTGCCTTAATGTACTTTTCATGCCCTGAAAATCACGTTTTAGCCAAGTATGATTGTTTTCATTATAACCTAATTTCTAGCCATGAGAATGATGCCAAATGGATAACTTACTTGAATTGGACGATTTTACACTATATACACAGTAACTATGTGTCTCTGACAGTTTGTTTGGCAGCAGGGGAACATGTAAGATTAGACAAAGTATCTTTGCAAATGCTTGTTCATATTGTATACATTTTTGTGAGTATAACAGCATCGTAGTCATCCTTATGGCTGACATGTCAGCATAAACACCCAACTGTCTGACTGAATAAAAAATCTTAGTCTTGTGATTGGGGTGACATGTCAGCACAAATACTCAACTGTCTGACACTGATTAATTACTTTTTGCCCTGCAAATGACTGAAATGTATCTGTCCAAAGTCTTTGTGACAACTGTCAGTTTTTCCTGTATTTAAGACACACACACCGGTCATTCGACTAGAGTTGCAGGAACATCGCGTTGAGCAGGACCCTACTGTAGGAAGTCTCACTGTCCACTTTGCAGTCTGGTAATAAATCAATTGGTCCGGGACCAATGAAAGTAGAATGAGAATTAGCAAGGGCTTTATAGTCTTGGTCTGTTAATAGAGTCAGGGACTTAACTAAGACAAAGTCAGGGACTTTTGGTCTTTGTGTGTTCAGAGATATTGGGTTAATCACAAAGTAGAGATCAATTTCGGGTAATTTAGAAAATAATTGTTGTTTAAACTATTAAGTCGGTGATTAATATGGGTCAGAAAGCAACAAAAGGGATGGGTTTATTGTCAGATTGCAAAATGAAAATCGGAGAGTTACCGGGACGAGATATCATGGTCCAGCTTGGGCTAAGCCTAGTGGCCACTCAAAATGGCCTCCGACCCAGGGAATTACAGACCAAAAATATCTTCCACACCACCACATCTAACAGCTTCTACTCTCTCGACATTGTCGGGAATGATTCTGCCAAGGTAGCTGAAAGTCTAAGAGAACAGTCTGAAGATATCTGCCCAGCAGCACCAGGACAGGAACAACAAACATGGCCATTACATGTCACCCTGAAGTTCATGGGAGACCGGACGACAAGTGGTTAAACCAATTCTCACAGTTGCCCACTCAACGAATCATAATTAACCACGTATATGCAACTGACCTAATGGACAACCCATTGCCCCCCGGACACATTGCCTATGGGAATGGATCATCATCAAAAACCCTGGATGGAGAAAAACACAACGTATATGCCGTGGTGACTCAAAAAGACAACCTCAAGACAGGACGACTCCCCGGCGACTGGTCTGCACAAGCCGCAGAAATAGTGGCACTGACAGAGGCATGTAGACTATTCCTAGAACAAGACGTGACGGTGGAAAGACACAGCCCAATCCCTGCTGAATTCCTAAGAGAAATGCAAAATCATGCCCCAGAAAAAGAGAAACTGCAATGGGAAACAGAAGGAGCCACTCAGTACAAGAACGGACTCTATGCAGTAGAAAACAAGCCATGCGTCCCACGATCATTGTTTGAAGTAATTGCCAAATTGAGCCATGGGAGGAGCCATGTCTCAACAGAAGGGATGATCATTACAGTACAACAAACAATGCATGTTCCCAGAGGTCTCCAAACTTACTTCAATTTTTTTTGCAGAAACTGTCTAAACTGCTGTAGACACAACTCTCAAGGCAATGAATGACCCAAGCATGGAACAAGGCAAACAGGAACATATCCCTTCGAGTTTCTGAACATGGATTTCATCAAACTGAACCAAAGTGCTGGACTCGTCGAACAAACCATTAGAACAGTAAAACTCAGACTCAGAAAAACCATGGAAGATACAGGAAAACCATGGCAAGAATGCCTGAGCCTGGTAACCGACACTAATCAATTACTTGTTGCCCTGCAAATGATTGAAACGTATGTGTCCAAAGTCTTAGGGACAACTGTCAGTTTTGGCTGTAGTTAAGACACACTCACTGGTCATTCGACTAGAGTTGCAGTAACATCGCAGTGAACAGGACCCCACTGTAGGAACTCTCACTGTCCACTTTGCAGTCTGGTAATACATATTTTCTATTTAAATTTATCTCACTCTTTCTTAGCCTGCTCCTGAAGTTGTATTTTCAGACCTAAAAAAACCTTTTAGTTCTTTTGCCCTAATGTGCGTTTCATGCGCTGAAAATCACGTTTTGGCCAAGTATCATAGTTTTCACTATAACTTAACCTAACCCTAACCCTAACCCTAACCCTAACCCTTACCATAACCCTAACCCTAACCCTAACCCTAACCCTAACCCTAACCCTAACCCTAACCCTAACCCTAACCCTAACCCTAACCCAAACCCTAACCCTAACCCTAACTTCCATCACTTAGAATGATATCAAATAAAAAACCGACTTAATTTGGACGATTATACACTATATACACAGTAACTATGTGTCACCGACAGTTTGTTTCGCAGCGGGGGAACATTTCAGTTTTTATTGCCTTAATGTGCATTTCATGCGCTGAAAATCACGTTTTGGCCAAGTATCATAGTTTTCACTATAACTATAACTTAATTTCTATCACTTAGAATGATGCCAAATGAAAAACTTACTTGAATTGGACAATATTACACTATATACACAGTAACTATGTGTCTATGACAGTTTGTTTCGCAGCAGGGGAACATTTCAGTTTTTATTGCCTTAACGTGCGTTTCATGCGCTGAAAATGACGTTTTGGCCAAGTATCATAGTTTTCACTATAACTTAATTTCTAGCACTTAGAATGATGCCAAATGCAAAACTTACTTGAATTGGACGATTTTACACTATATACACAGTAACTATGTGTCTCTGACAGTTTGTTTCGCAGCAGGGGAACATTTCAGTTTTTATTGCCTTAACGTGCATTTCATGCGCTGAAAATCACGTTTTGGCCAAGTATCATAGTTTTCACTATAACTTAATTTCTAGCACTTAGAATGATGCCAAATGCAAAACTTACTTGAATTGGACGATTTTACACCATATACACAGTAACTATGTGCCTTTGACAGTTTGTTTCGCAGCAGGGGAACATTTCAGTTTTTATTGCCTTAACGTGCGTTTCATGCGCTGAAAATCACGTTTTGGCCAAGTATCATAATTTTCACTATAACTTAATTTCTATCACTAAGAATGATGCCAAATGAAAAACATACTTGAATTGGACGATAATACACTATATACACAGTAACTATGTGTCTCTGACAGTTAGTTTCGCAGCAGGGGAACATTTCAGTTTTTATTGCCTTAATGTGCGTTTCATGCGTTGAAAATCACGTTTTGGCCAAGTATCATAGTTTTCACTATAACTTAATTTCTATCAATTAGAATGAGACCAAATGAAAAACTTACTTGAATTGGACAATTGTACACGACATACACAGTAACTATGTGTCTTACAGTTTGTTTCGCAGCAGGGGAACATTTCAGTTTTTATTGCCTTAACGTGCGTTTCATGCGCTGAAAATCACGTTTTGGCCAAGTATCATAGTTTTCACTATAACTTAATTTCTATCACTTAGAATGATGCTAAATGCAAAACTTACTTGAATTGGACGATTTTACACTATATACACAGTAACTATGTGTCTCTGACAGTTTGTTTCGCAGCAGGGGAACAGTTCAGTTTTTATTGCCTTAACGTGCGTTTCATGCGCTGAAAATCACGTTTTGGGCAAGTATCATAATTTTCACGATAACTTAATTTCTATCACTTAAAATGATGCTAAATGCAAAACTTACTTGGATTGGGCGATTTTACACTATATACACAGTAACTATGTGCCTCTGACAGTTTGTTTCGCAGCCGGGGAACATTTCAGTTTTTATTGCCTTAACGTGCGTTTCATGCGCTGAAAATCATGTTTAGGCCAAGTATCATGGTTTTCATTATCACTTAATATCTAGCCATTAGAATGATGCCAAATTAAAAACTTATTAAATTATAAAATTTGATGATATTACACTATATATAGAGAGACATTTGTGTCTCTAACAGTTTTACACAGTTTTACAAGTTATGACTCCAAACTCTTAATTTACAATTCTGTCTTTATGGATACATTGCATCACCACCCCCTGAGTGGATCACTTACCTCTCACTGTCTTTCACTTACCTTCATTCAGCATGTAGGTGTCAGATCACCTTGTACCTAATGTCTATTCATATTACCTCACCCGAAGTTATTACACAGAAGGGATTGTGTTGTGTTACCCCAAGTTTAGAGTCCCAACGGATGTGGGGAAACTTACAGCGTCTGTCTGCCAGAGAGCAGCAGCTGGAACCGATTGTGACCAGGGTGGCATGGGTCATGTCCCTGGCTCTGCTGAGGTAACGAGGGCTGGCAATGTCTTCCAGTGAGGGCAGAGTAGCCGACGATCTTCTGCGTAGTGGTGATACCTTTCTAAATAGCCTTTTTGTCTGCTGCCGTTCTTTCCGCGTACCACCAAATGTGCTTTTTATGCGCTGATAAGCACATTTTGGTCGAATATGAAAGTTTCCAAGTGTGCACTTGACCCTGGATGACCTGGAGAGTGACAGTTACTCCTGAAGTTGAACTTTTTTTTCATCCCACAATTCAAGGAAACAATTGCAAACCCTGTTAGCCAGCCTTTCTTATATTTCGCGAGGCGAACAAACAATTGCAAGGCCAACTAGTTAGTCTTTCTTACATTCCACGATCTTTATTCAATTGTAAAACCAGTTTGGCTAGTCTACCTTGCATTCTACGATCTTATCAAACAAAGGTAAAACCAGTATGACCACATGGTGGGACAAGAATAAACAATTATTAAGCCAGTTAGCCAGTCCATCCCACAATTCCCTTCTTTTGTGTCTGTGAAAATATCGAAATATTGAAATGGCTGTTTCCATGAGCCAGAGAAGAACCAGTCAAGCCATTCTCGTTGTGGAACCGAATCTCCGGTCACAGCTCTCTGCATGTTCCTAATAGCCTTCAGGGCATCATGGACCGAGCAGGACATGCCGGCAGGGATGAAGGGGCAGCACGAGTCTCCCACCATGGCACACACACAGCCCCGCTGGGTGGCCACTCCGTCAAGAGCAGGGCAGCCCTGGAAAATCACCTGGGCCATGGCGGCTACCCAGCCTGACTGATGCGCCGACACAGGCCCGGAACCTGCCTTCAATGGTCTTCAAATGCAGGGCGTTCCTTGCCGCTCCCACTCAAGGGAACTGAGCCATTAGGATTTTGGATGAGACTGACCAGTATTTGTGTTTGAGGGACACATCCGAGCCACACACTGGATCATGGTCGTGAGCTCCGTCAATAATGTGCCCAAATGGAGGTCATTGATTCGGGAATAACAGAACTTCTGAAGATCCCTAGATGATTATTTTTATACATAATAATCAAAAATACATCCCCATCGTCAATGGATACAATTTTTCGGGTAAATTCACTAACCAGAACAGACTGGGCCTGGTTCTAATACAACCACTATTTTAATCCCAGGATGCCTGTTTTGGACACTGTTTATGGTGGGAAAATAGCTCCAGAACCATCCTGGATCATTATTTTTACACAGAATAGTGAAAATACATCCATCTACACATTCAACACTAATTATGGGTAGAAGCACCAACCAGAACTGACTGGGCCCGGTTCTAATACGACCACTATTTTTATCGCAAAATGCCTGTTTTGGACAATGTTTATGGTGGGAAACATTATTTTTATAGAAAATAGTGAAACTACATCTACCTACTCAATCAACACAAATTCTGGGTAAATACACCAACCAGAACCGATTGGGCCTTGTTCTAATACAACCACTATTTTTATCGCAAAATGTTTTGGACACTATTGACGGTGGGAAATATTCCCAAAACATCCCTGCATCTTTAATTTTACTCATAATAGTGAAAATGCATCCATCCACACAATTGACACTAAATCTGGGTAAAAGCGGCAACCAGAACCGACTGGGCCCGGTTCTAATACGACCACTATTTTAATCGCAAAATGCCTGTTTTGGACAATGTTTATGGTGGGAAACATTATTTTTATAGAAAATAGTGAAACTACATCCACCTACTCAACCAACACAAATTCTGGGTAAATACACCAACCAGAACCGATTGGGCCTTGTTCTAATACAACCACTATTTTTATCGCAAAATGTTTTGGACACTATTGGCGGTGGGAAATATTCTCAAAACATCCCTGCATCTTTAATTTTACTCATAATAGTGAAAATGCATCCATCCACACAATTGACACTAAATCTGGGTAAAAGCGGCAACCAGAACCGACTGGGCCCGGTTCTAATACGACCACTATTTTAATCGCAAAATGCCTGTTTTGGACAATGTTTATGGTGGGAAACATTATTTTTATAGAAAATAGTGAAACTACATCCACCTACTCAACCAACACAAATTCTGGGTCAATACACCAACCAGAACCGATTGGGCCTTGTTCTAATACAACCACTATTTTTATCGCAAAATGTTTTGGACACTATTGACGATGGGAAATCTTCCCAAAACATCCCTGCATCTTTAATTTTACACATAATAGTGAAAATGCATCCATCCACACAATGGATACTAAATCTGGGTAAAAGCGGCAACCAGAACCGACTGGTCCCGGTTCTAATTCAACAACCATGCAAAATTAAGATCCATTGGAGGTTTTTTATTCTTGTATAAAAAAAGCCCCAAAACATCCCATGCATGATTATTTTTAAACAGAATAGTAAAATATACATCCCAATCATCTTTGGACACAAAATTCAGATATAAACAGCAACCAGACCCGACTGGACCCAGTTATAATGCAACTACTATTTTTTATCGCAAAATGCATGTTTTGGAGAAAATGTACGCTGGGAAATAGCCCTAGAACCATCCTGGATCTTTAGTTTTAGACAGAATTGTAAAAATACATCCACCTACACAATCAACACTAACTCTGGGTAAAAGCACCAACCAGAACCGACTGGGCTTGGTTCTAATACAACCACCATGCAAAATAAAGTGCCCAAATGGAGGTCATTTATTCGGGCATAAAATAACTTCTGAACATCCCTAGATGACGATTTTTATACAGAATAGTGAAAAATACAACCCCATTCCCATCGGACACAAGTTACGGGTGTATACACAAACCAGAACCGACTGGGCCTGGTTCTAATACAACCACTATGCAAAATAAAGTGCCCAAAGGGAGGTCATTGATTAGGGCATAAAAGAACTTCTGAAAATCCCTAGATGATTATTTTTATAGAAAATTGTCAAAAATACATCCCCATTATCATTTGACACAAGTTCCGGCTACATACATCAACCAGAACCGACTGGGCCTGGTTCTAATAGGACCACTATTTTAATCGCAAAGTGCCTGTTATGGACACTATTGACGGTGGGAAATATTCCCTGAACATCCCTGCATCTTTAATTTCACACAGAATAGTGAAAATGCATCCATCAAATCAAATGACACTAATTCTTGGTAAAAGCACCAACCAGAACCGAGTGGGCCCGGTTCTAATTCAACCACCATGCAAAATAACGATCCATAATGGAGGTTTTTGATTCTTGTATAAAAAAAGCCACAAAACATCCCTGCATGATTATGTTTAAACAGAATAGTAAAATATACATCCCCATCATCTTTGGACACAAGTTTCGGACATAAACAGCAACCAGAACCGAGACGACCCAGTTATAATGCAACTACTATTTTTTATCACGAAATGCATGTTTTGGAGACTATTTATGGTGGCAAATACCCCTAGAACCATCCTGGATCTTTATTTTTAGACAGAATAGTGAAAATACATCCACCTGCACAATCAAAACTAACTCTGGGTAAAAGCACCAACCAGAACCGACTCGGCTTGGTTCTACTACAACCACCATGCAAAATAAAGTGCCCAAATGGAGGTCATTTATTCGGGCATAGAAAAACTTCTGAACATCCCTCGATGGTATTTTTAATACAGAATAGTCAAAAATACAACCCCATTCCTATTGGACACACGTTACGGGCGTAGACACAAACCAGAACCGACTGGGCCTGGTTCTAATACAACCACTATTTTTGTCGCAAAATGCATGTTTTTGACACTATTTATGGTGGGAAATAGTCTCAGAACATCTCTGGATCTTTATTCTTACAGAGAATAGTGAAAATACATCCACTCACACAATCGACACTAATTGTGGGTAAAGCACCAACCAGAACCGACTGGGCCTGGTTCTAAACAACCACTTGTAAATAAAGTGTCCAAATTAAGGTCATTGATTCGGGCATAACAGAACTTCTGAACATCCCTAGAATATTATTTTTATAAAGAATAATCAAAAATACATCCCCATCATCATTGGACACAATTTCTGGGTAAAAACACGAACCAGAACCGACTGGTCCTGGTTCTAATACAACCACTAGTTTAACCGCAAAATGCCTGTTTTGGACACTGTTTGTGGTGGGAAATAGCTCCAGAACCATCTTTGATCATTATTGTTATACAAAATAGTGAAAATACATCCACTCACACAATAAACACAAATTCTGGGTAAAAGCACCAACCAAAACCGACTGGGCCTGTTTCTAAACCACCACTTGTGAATAAAGTGACCAAATGAAAGTAATTCATTCGGGCATAACAGAACTTCTGAACATTGCTAGATGATTATTTCTATACAAAATAGTCAAGTATACATCCCCATCATAATTGGACACAAGTTCTGTATATAAACACCCACCAGAACCGACTGGACCCTGTTATAATGCAACCACTATTTTGTATCGCCTGTTTTGGGCACTGTTTATGGTGGGAGATAGCTCCAGTATCACCTAGAATGATGCCAATGAAAGACTTACTTGAATTGGACGATTTTACACTATATACACAGGAACTATGTGTCTCTGACAGTGTGTTTGGCAGCAGGGGAACGTTTCAGTTTTTATTGCCTTAATGTGCTTTTCATGGCCTGATAATCACGTTTTGGCCAAGTATGATAGTTTTCATTGTAACTTAATTTCTATCACTTAGAACGATGCCAAATAAAAAACTCACTTGAATTGGACGATTTTACACTATATACACAGTAACTGTGTCTCTGACAGTTTGTTTGGCAGCAGGGAAACTTTTCAGTTTTTATTGCCTTAATGTACTTTTCATGCCCTGAAAATCACGTTTTAGCCAAGTATGATTGTTTTCATTATAACCTAATTTCTAGCCATGAGAATGATGCCAAATGGATAACTTACTTGAATTGGACGATTTTACACTATATACACAGTAACTATGTGTCTCTGACAGTTTGTTTGGCAGCAGGGGAACATGTAAGATTAGACAAAGTATCTTTGCAAATGCTTGTTCATATTGTATACATTTTTGTGAGTATAACAGCATCGTAGTCATCCTTATGGCTGACATGTCAGCATAAACACCCAACTGTCTGACTGAATAAAAAATCTTAGTCTTGTGATTGGGGTGACATGTCAGCACAAATACTCAACTGTCTGACACTGATTAATTACTTTTTGCCCTGCAAATGACTGAAATGTATCTGTCCAAAGTCTTAGTGACAACTGTCAGTTTTTCCTGTATTTAAGACACACACACCGATCATTCGACTAGAGTTGCAGGAACATCGCGTTGAGCAGGACCCTACTGTAGGAAGTCTCACTGTCCACTTTGCAGTCTGTTAATAAATCAATTGGTCCGGGACCAATGAAAGTAGAATGAGAATTAGCAAGGGCTTTATAGTCTTGGTCTGTTAATAGAGTCAGGGACTTAACTAAGACAAAGTCAGGGACTTTTGGTGTTTGTGTGTTCAGAGATATTGGGTTAATCACAAAGTAGAGATCAATTTCGGGTAATTTAGAAAATAATTGTTGTTTAAACTATTAAGTCGGTGATTAATATGGGTCAGAAAGCAACAAAAGGGATGGGTTTATTGTCAGATTGCAAAATGAAAATCGGAGAGTTACCGGGACGAGATATCATGGTCCAGCTTGGGCTAAGCCTAGTGGCCACTCAAAATGGCCTCCGACCCAGGGAATTACAGACCAAAAATATCTTCCACACCACCACATCTAACAGCTTCTACTCTCTCGACATTGTCGGGAATGATTCTGCCAAGGTAGCTGAAAGTCTAAGAGAACAGTCTGAAGATATCTGCCCAGCAGCACCAGGACAGGAACAACAAACATGGCCATTACATGTCACCCTGAAGTTCATGGGAGACCGGACGACAAGTGGTTAAACCAATTCTCACAGTTGCCCACTCAACGAATCATAATTAACCACGTATATGCAACTGACCTAATGGACAACCCATTGCCCCCCGGACACATTGCCTATGGGAATGGATCATCATCAAAAACCCTGGATGGAGAAAAACACAACGTATATGCCGTGGTGACTCAAAAAGACAACCTCAAGACAGGACGACTCCCCGGCGACTGGTCTGCACAAGCCGCAGAAATAGTGGCACTGACAGAGGCATGTAGACTATTCCTAGAACAAGACGTGACGGTGGAAAGACACAGCCCAATCCCTGCTGAATTCCTAAGAGAAATGCAAAATCATGCCCCAGAAAAAGAGAAACTGCAATGGGAAACAGAAGGAGCCACTCAGTACAAGAACGGACTCTATGCAGTAGAAAACAAGCCATGCGTCCCACGATCATTGTTTGAAGTAATTGCCAAATTGAGCCATGGGAGGAGCCATGTCTCAACAGAAGGGATGATCAGTACAGTACAACAAACAATGCATGTTCCCAGAGGTCTCCAAACTTACTTCAATTTTTTTTGCAAAAACTGTCTAAACTGCTGTAGACACAACTCTCAAGGCAATGAACGACCCAAGCATGGAACAAGGCAAACAGGAACATATCCCTTCGAGCTTCTGAACATGGATTTCATCAAACTGAACCAAAGTGCTGGACTCGTCGAACAAACCATTAGAACAGTAAAACTCAGACTCAGAAAAACCATGGAAGATACAGGAAAACCATGGCAAGAATGCCTGAGCCTGGTAACCGACACTAATCAATTACTTGTTGCCCTGCAAATGATTGAAACGTATGTGTCCAAAGTCTTAGGGACAACTGTCAGTTTTGGCTGTAGTTAAGACACACTCACTGGTCATTCGACTAGAGTTGCAGTAACATCGCAGTGAACAGGACCCCACTGTAGGAACTCTCACTGTCCACTTTGCAGTCTGGTAATACATATTTTCTATTTAAATTTATCTCACTCTTTCTTAGCCTGCTCCTGAAGTTGTATTTTCAGACCTAAAAAAACCTTTTAGTTCTTTTGCCCTAATGTGCGTTTCATGCGCTGAAAATCACGTTTTGGCCAAGTATCATAGTTTTCACTATAACTTAACCTAACCCTAACCCTAACCCTAACCCTAACCCTTACCATAACCCTAACCCTAACCCTAACCCTAACCCTAACCCTAACCCTAACCCTAACCCTAACCCTAACCCTAACCCTAACCCTAACCCTAACCCTAACCCAAACCCTAACCCTAACCCTAACTTCCATCACTTAGAATGATATCAAATAAAAAACCGACTTAATTTGGACGATTATACACTATATACACAGTAACTATGTGTCACCGACAGTTTGTTTCGCAGCGGGGGAACATTTCAGTTTTTATTGCCTTAATGTGCATTTCATGCGCTGAAAATCACGTTTTGGCCAAGTATCATAGTTTTCACTATAACTATAACTTAATTTCTATCACTTAGAATGATGCCAAATGAAAAACTTACTTGAATTGGACAATATTACACTATATACACAGTAACTATGTGTCTATGACAGTTTGTTTCGCAGCA
The DNA here is from genome assembly GCF_051989575.1 of Stigmatopora nigra. Lineage (NCBI taxonomy): Eukaryota > Metazoa > Chordata > Actinopteri > Syngnathiformes > Syngnathidae > Stigmatopora > Stigmatopora nigra. The sequence continues at coordinate 359,346 of NW_027551611.1, forward strand.
GGGGAACATTTCAGTTTTTATTGCCTTAACGTGCGTTTCATGCGCTGAAAATCACGTTTTGGCCAAGTATCATAGTTTTCACTATAACTTAATTTTTATCACTTAGAATGATGCTAAATGCAAAACTTACTTGAATTGGACGATTTTACACTATATACACAGTAACTATGTGCCTCTGACAGTTTGTTTCGCAGCAGGGGAACATTTCAGTTTTTATTGCCTTAACGTGCATTTCATGCGCTGAAAATCACGTTTTGGCCAAGTATCATAGTTTTCACTATAACTTAATTTCTAGCACTTAGAATGATGCCAAATGCAAAACTTACTTGAATTGGACGATTGTACACCATATACACAGTAACTATGTGCCTTTGACAGTTTGTTTCGCAGCAGGGGAACATTTCAGTTTTTATTGCCTTAACGTGCGTTTCATGCGCTGAAAATCACGTTTTGGCCAAGTATCATAATTTTCACTATAACTTAATTTCTATCACTTAGAATGATGCCAAATGAAAAACATACTTGAATTGGACGATAATACACTATATACACAGTAACTATGTGTCTCTGACAGTTAGTTTCGCAGCAGGGGAACATTTCAGTTTTTATTGCCTTAATGTGCGTTTCATGCGCTGAAAATCACGTTTTGGCCAAGTATCATAGTTTTCACTATAACTTAATTTCTATCACTTAGAATGAGACCAAGTGAAAAACTTACTTGAATTGGACAATTGTACACGACATACACAGTAACTATGTGTCTGACAGTTTGTTTCGCAGCAGGGGAACATTTCAGTTTTTATTGCCTTAACGTGCGTTTCATGCGCTGAAAATCACGTTTTGGCCAAGTATCATAGTTTTCACTATAACTTAATTTCTATCACTTAGAATGATGCTAAATGCAAAACTTACTTGAATTGGACGATTTTACACTATATACACAGTAACTATGTGTCTCTGACAGTTTGTTTCGCAGCAGGGGAACATTTCAGTTTTTATTGCCTTAACGTGCGTTTCATGCGCTGAAAATCACGTTTTGGGCAAGTATCATAATTTTCACGATAACTTAATTTCTATCACTTAAAATGATGCTAAATGCAAAACTTACTTTGATTGGGCGATTTTACACTATATACACAGTAACTATGTGCCTCTGACAGTTTGTTTCGCAGCCGGGGAACATTTCAGTTTTTATTGCCTTAACGTGCGTTTCATGCGCTGAAAATCATGTTTAGGCCAAGTATCATGGTTTTCATTATCACTTAATATCTAGCCATTAGAATGATGCCAAATTAAAAACTTATTAAATTATAAAATTTGATGATATTACACTATATATAGAGAGACATTTGTGTCTCTAACAGTTTTACACAGTTTTACAAGTTATGACTCCGAACTCTTAATTTACAATTCTGCCTTTATGGATACATTGCATCACCACCCCCTGAGTGGATCACTTACCTCTCACTGTCTTTCACTTACCTTCATTCAGCATGTAGGTGTCAGATCACCTTGTACCTAATGTCTATTCATATTACCTCACCCGAAGTTATTACACAGAAGGGATTGTGTTGTGTTACCCCAAGTTTAGAGTCCCAACGGATGTGGGGAAACTTACAGCGTCTGTCTGCCAGAGAGCAGCAGCTGGAACCGATTGTGACCAGGGTGGCATGGGTCATGTCCCTGGCTCTGCTGAGGTAACGAGGGCTGGCAATGTCTTCCAGTGAGGGCAGAGTAGCCGACGATCTTCTGCGTAGTGGTGATACCTTTCTAAATAGCCTTTTTGTCTGCTGCCGTTCTTTCCGCGTACCACCAAATGTGCTTTTTATGCGCTGATAAGCACATTTTGGTCGAATATGAAAGTTTCCAAGTGTGCACTTGACCCTGGATGACCTGGAGAGTGACAGTTACTCCTGAAGTTGAACCTTTTTTTCATCCCACAATTCAAGGAAACAATTGCAAACCCTGTTAGCCAGCCTTTCTTATATTTCGCGAGGCGAACAAACAATTGCAAGGCCAACTAGTTAGTCTTTCTTACATTCCACGATCTTTATTCAATTGTAAAACCAGTTTGGCTAGTCTACCTTGCATTCTACGATCTTATCAAACAAAGGTAAAACCAGTATGACCACATGGTGCGACAAGAATAAACAATTATTGAGCCAGTTAGCCAGTCCATCCCACAATTCCCTTCTTTTGTGTCTGTGAAAATATCGAAATATTGAAATGGCTGTTTCCATGAGCCAGAGAAGAACCAGTCAAGCCATTCTCAATGTGGAACCGAATCTCCGGTCACAGCTCTCTGCATGTTCCTAATAGCCTGCAGGGCATCATGGACCGAGCAGGACATGCCGGCAGGGATGAAGGGGGAGCACGAGTCTCCCACCATGGCACACACACAGCCCCGCTGGGTGGCCACTCCGTCAAGAGCAGGGCAGCCCTGGAAAATCACCTGGGCCATGGCGGCTACCCAGCCTGACTGATGCGCCGACACAGGCCCGGAACCTGCCTTCAATGGTCTTCAAATGCAGGGCGTTCCTTGCCGCTCCCACTCAAGGGAACTGAGCCATTAGGATTTTGGATGAGACTGACCAGTATTTGTGTTTGAGGGACACATCCGAGCCACACACTGGATCATGGTCGTGAGCTCCGTCAATAATGTGCCCAAATGGAGGTCATTGATTCGGGAATAACAGAACTTCTGAAGATCCCTAGATGATTATTTTTATACATAATAATCAAAAATACATCCCCATCGTCAATGGATACAATTTTTCGGGTAAATTCACTAACCAGAACAGACTGGGCCTGGTTCTAATACAACCACTATTTTAATCCCAGGATGCCTGTTTTGGACACTGTTTATGGTGGGAAAATAGCTCCAGAACCATCCTGGATCATTATTTTTACACAGAATAGTGAAAATACATCCATCTACACATTCAACACTAATTATGGGTAGAAGCACCAACCAGAACTGACTAGGCCCGGTTCTAATACGACCACTATTTTTATCGCAAAATGCCTGTTTTGGACAATGTTTATGGTGGGAAATATTCCCAAAACATCCCTGCATCTTTAATTTTACTCATAATAGTGAAAATGCATCCATCCACACAATTGACACTAAATCTGGGTAAAAGCGGCAACCAGAACCGACTGGGCCCGGTTCTAATACGACCACTATTTTAATCGCAAAATGCCTGTTTTGGACAATGTTTATGGTGGGAAACATTATTTTTATAGAAAATAGTGAAACTACATCCACCTACTCAACCAACACAAATTCTGGGTAAATACACCAACCAGAACCGATTGGGCCTTGTTCTAATACAACCACTATTTTTATCGCAAAATGTTTTGGACACTATTGACGGTGGGAAATATTCCCAAAACATCCCTGCATCTTTCATTTTACACATAATAGTGAAAATGCATCCATCCACACAATTGACACTAAATCTGGGTAAAAGCGGCAACCAGAACCGACTGGTTCCGGTTCTAATTCAACAACCATGCAAAATTAAGATCCATTGGAGGTTTTTTATTCTTGTATAAAAAAGCCCCAAAACATCCCTGCATGATTATTTTTAAACAGAATAGTAAAACATACATCCCAATCATCTTTGGACACAAGTTTCAGATATAAACAGCAACCAGACCCGACTGGACCCAGTTATAATGCAACTACTATTTTTTATCGCAAAATGCATGTTTTGGAGAAAATTTATGCTGGGAAATAGCCCAAGAAGCATCCTGGATCTTTAATTTTAGACAGAATTGTGAAAATACATCCACCTACACAATCAATACTAACTCTGGGTATAAGACCCAACCAGAACCGACTGGGCTTGGTTCTAATACAACCACCATGCAAAATAAAGTGCCCAAATGGAGGTCATTTATTCGGGCATAAAATAACTTCTGAACATCCCTAGATGACGATTTTTATACAGAATAGTGAAAAATACAACCCCATTCCCATCGGACACAAGTTACGGGTGTATACACAAACCAGAACCGACTGGGCCTGGTTCTAATACAACCACTATGCAAAATAAAGTGCCCAAAGGGAGGTCATTGATTAGGGCATAAAAGAACTTCTGAAAATCCCTAGATGATTATTTTTATAGAGAATAGTCAAAAATACATCCCCATTATCATTTGACACAAGTTCCGGCTACATACATCAACCAGAACCGACTGGGCCTGGTTCTAATAGGACCACTATTTTAATCGCAAAGTGCCTGTTATGGACACTATTGACGGTGGGAAATATTCCCTGAACATCCCTGCATCTTTAATTTCACACAGAATAGTGAAAATGCATCCATCAAATCAAATGACACTAATTCTTGGTAAAAGCACCAACCAGAACCGACTGGGCCCGGTTCTAATTCAACCACCATGCAAAATAACGATCAAAATGGAGGTTTTTGATTCTTGTATAAAAAAAGCCACAAAACATCCCTGCATGATTATGTTTAAACAGAATAGTAAAATATACATCCCCATCATCTTTGGACACAAGTTTTGGATATAAACAGCAACCAGAACCGAGACGACCCAGTTATAATGCAACTACTATTTTTTATCGCAAAATGCATGTTTTGGAGACTATTTATGGTGGCAAATACCCCTAGAACCATCCTGGATCTTTATTTTTAGACAGAATAGTGAAAATACATCCACCTGCACAATCAAAACTAACTCTGGGTAAAAGCACCAACCAGAACCGACTCGGCTTGGTTCTACTACAACCACCATGCAAAATAAAGTGCCCAAATGGAGGTCATTTATTCGGGCATAGAAAAACTTCTGAACATCCCTCGATGGTATTTTTAATACAGAATAGTCAAAAATACAACCCCATTCCTATTGGACACACGTTACGGGTGTAGACACAAACCAGAACCGACTGGGCCTGGTTCTAATACAACCACTATTTTTGTCGCAAAATGCATGTTTTTGACACTATTTATGGTGGGAAATAGTCTCAGAACATCTCTGGATCTTTATTCTTACAGAGAATAGTGAAAATACATCCACTCACACAATCGACACTAATTGTGGGTAAAGCACCAACCAGAACCGACTGGGCCTGGTTCTAAACAACCACTTGTAAATAAAGTGTCCAAATTGAGGTCATTGATTCGGGCATAACAGAACTTCTGAACATCCCTAGAATATTATTTTTATAAAGAATAATCAAAAATACATCCCCATCATCATTGGACACAATTTCTGGGTAAAAACACGAACCAGAACCGACTGGTCCTGGTTCTAATACAACCACTAGTTTAACCGCAAAATGCCTGTTTTGGACACTGTTTGTGGTGGGAAATAGCTCCAGAACCATCCTTGATCATTATTGTTATACAAAATAGTGAAAATACATCCACTCACACAATAAACACAAATTCTGGGTAAAAGCACCAACCAAAACCGACTGGGCCTGTTTCTAAACCACCACTTGTGAATAAAGTGACCAAATGAAAGTAATTCATTCGGGCATAACAGAACTTCTGAACATTGCTAGATGATTATTTCTATACAAAATAGTCAAGTATACATCCCCATCATAATTGGACACAAGTTCCGTATATAAACACCCACCAGAACCGACTGGACCCTGTTATAATGCAACCACTATTTTGTATTGCCTGTTTTGGGCACTGTTTATGGTGGGAGATAGCTCCAGTATCACCTAGAATGATGCCAATGAAAGACTTACTTGAATTGAACGATTTTACACTATATACACAGGAACTATGTGTCTCTGACAGTGTGTTTGGCAGCAGGGGAACGTTTCAGTTTTGATTGCCTTAATGTGCTTTTATGGCCTGATAATCACGTTTTGGCCAAGTATGATAGTTTTCATTGTAACTTAATTTCTATCACTTAGAACGATGCCAAATAAAAAACTCACTTGAATTGGACGATTTTACACTATATACACAGTAACTGTGTCTCTGACAGTTTGTTTGGCAGCAGGGAAACTTTTCAGTTTTTATTGCCTTAATGTACTTTTCATGCCCTGAAAATCACGTTTTAGCCAAGTATGATTGTTTTCATTATAACCTAATTTCTAGCCATGAGAATGATGCCAAATGGATAACTTACTTGAATTGGACGATTTTACACTATATACACAGTAACTATGTGTCTCTGACAGTTTGTTTGGCAGCAGGGGAACATGTAAGATTAGACAAAGTATCTTTGCAAATGCTTGTTCATATTGTATACATTTTTGTGAGTATAACAGCATCGTAGTCATCCTTATGGCTGACATGTCAGCATAAACACCCAACTGTCTGACTGAATAAAAAATCTTAGTCTTGTGATTGGGGTGACATGTCAGCACAAATACTCAACTGTCTGACACTGATTAATTACTTTTTGCCCTGCAAATGACTGAAATGTATCTGTCCAAAGTCTTTGTGACAACTGTCAGTTTTTCCTGTATTTAAGACACACACACCGGTCATTCGACTAGAGTTGCAGGAACATCGCGTTGAGCAGGACCCTACTGTAGGAAGTCTCACTGTCCACTTTGCAGTCTGGTAATAAATCAATTGGTCCGGGACCAATGAAAGTAGAATGAGAATTAGCAAGGGCTTTATAGTCTTGGTCTGTTAATAGAGTCAGGGACTTAACTAAGACAAAGTCAGGGACTTTTGGTCTTTGTGTGTTCAGAGATATTGGGTTAATCACAAAGTAGAGATCAATTTCGGGTAATTTAGAAAATAATTGTTGTTTAAACTATTAAGTCGGTGATTAATATGGGTCAGAAAGCAACAAAAGGGATGGGTTTATTGTCAGATTGCAAAATGAAAATCGGAGAGTTACCGGGACGAGATATCATGGTCCAGCTTGGGCTAAGCCTAGTGGCCACTCAAAATGGCCTCCGACCCAGGGAATTACAGACCAAAAATATCTTCCACACCACCACATCTAACAGCTTCTACTCTCTCGACATTGTCGGGAATGATTCTGCCAAGGTAGCTGAAAGTCTAAGAGAACAGTCTGAAGATATCTGCCCAGCAGCACCAGGACAGGAACAACAAACATGGCCATTACATGTCACCCTGAAGTTCATGGGAGACCGGACGACAAGTGGTTAAACCAATTCTCACAGTTGCCCACTCAACGAATCATAATTAACCACGTATATGCAACTGACCTAATGGACAACCCATTGCCCCCCGGACACATTGCCTATGGGAATGGATCATCATCAAAAACCCTGGATGGAGAAAAACACAACGTATATGCCGTGGTGACTCAAAAAGACAACCTCAAGACAGGACGACTCCCCGGCGACTGGTCTGCACAAGCCGCAGAAATAGTGGCACTGACAGAGGCATGTAGACTATTCCTAGAACAAGACGTGACGGTGGAAAGACACAGCCCAATCCCTGCTGAATTCCTAAGAGAAATGCAAAATCATGCCCCAGAAAAAGAGAAACTGCAATGGGAAACAGAAGGAGCCACTCAGTACAAGAACGGACTCTATGCAGTAGAAAACAAGCCATGCGTCCCACGATCATTGTTTGAAGTAATTGCCAAATTGAGCCATGGGAGGAGCCATGTCTCAACAGAAGGGATGATCAGTACAGTACAACAAACAATGCATGTTCCCAGAGGTCTCCAAACTTACTTCAATTTTTTTTGCAGAAACTGTCTAAACTGCTGTAGACACAACTCTCAAGGCAATGAATGACCCAAGCATGGAACAAGGCAAACAGGAACATATCCCTTCGAGTTTCTGAACATGGATTTCATCAAACTGAACCAAAGTGCTGGACTCGTCGAACAAACCATTAGAACAGTAAAACTCAGACTCAGAAAAACCATGGAAGATACAGGAAAACCATGGCAAGAATGCCTGAGCCTGGTAACCGACACTAATCAATTACTTGTTGCCCTGCAAATGATTGAAACTTATGTGTCCAAAGTCTTAGGGACAACTGTCAGTTTTGGCTGTAGTTAAGACACACTCACTGGTCATTCGACTAGAGTTGCAGTAACATCGCAGTGAACAGGACCCCACTGTAGGAACTCTCACTGTCCACTTTGCAGTCTGGTAATACATATTTTCTATTTAAATTTATCTCACTCTTTCTTAGCCTGCTCCTGAAGTTGTATTTTCAGACCTAAAAAAACCTTTTAGTTCTTTTGCCCTAATGTGCGTTTCATGCGCTGAAAATCACGTTTTGGCCAAGTATCATAGTTTTCACTATAACTTAACCTAACCCTAACCCTAACCCTAACCCTAACCCTTACCATAACCCTAACCCTAACCCTAACCCTAACCCTAACCCTAACCCTAACCCTAACCCTAACCCTAACCCTAACCCTAACCCTAACCCTAACCCTAACCCTAACCCAAACCCTAACCCTAACCCTAACTTCCATCACTTAGAATGATATCAAATAAAAAACCGACTTAATTTGGACGATTATACACTATATAGACAGTAACTATGTGTCACCGACAGTTTGTTTCGCAGCGGGGGAACATTTCAGTTTTTATTGCCTTAATGTGCATTTCATGCGCTGAAAATCACGTTTTGGCCAAGTATCATAGTTTTCACTATAACTATAACTTAATTTCTATCACTTAGAATGATGCCAAATGAAAAACTTACTTGAATTGGACAATATTACACTATATACACAGTAACTATGTGTCTATGACAGTTTGTTTCGCAGCAGGGGAACATTTCAGTTTTTATTGCCTTAACGTGCGTTTCATGCGCTGAAAATCACGTTTTGGCCAAGTATCATAATTTTCACTATAACTTAATTTCTATCACTTAGAATGATGCCAAATGAAAAACATACTTGAATTGGACGATAATACACTATATACACAGTAACTATGTGTCTCTGACAGTTAGTTTCGCAGCAGGGGAACATTTCAGTTTTTATTGCCTTAATGTGCGTTTCATGCGCTGAAAATCACGTTTTGGCCAAGTATCATAGTTTTCACTATAACTTAATTTCTATCACTTAGAATGATGCTAAATGCAAAACTTACTTGAATTGGACGATTTTACACTATATACACAGTAACTATGTGTCTCTGACAGTTTGTTTCGCAGCAGGGGAACATTTCAGTTTTTATTGCCTTAACGTGCGTTTCATGCGCTGAAAATCACGTTTTGGGCAAGTATCATAATTTTCACGATAACTTAATTTCTATCACTTAAAATGATGCTAAATGCAAAACTTACTTGGATTGGGCGATTTTACACTATATACACAGTAACTATGTGCCTCTGACAGTTTGTTTCGCAGCCGGGGAACATTTCAGTTTTTATTGCCTTAACGTGCGTTTCATGCGCTGAAAATCATGTTTAGGCCAAGTATCATGGTTTTCATTATCACTTAATATCTAGCCATTAGAATGATGCCAAATTAAAAACTTATTAAATTATAAAATTTGATGATATTACACTATATATAGAGAGACATTTGTGTCTCTAACAGTTTTACACAGTTTTACAAGTTATGACTCCAAACTCTTAATTTACAATTCTGTCTTTATGGATACATTGCATCACCACCCCCTGAGTGGATCACTTACCTCTCACTGTCTTTCACTTACCTTCATTCAGCATGTAGGTGTCAGATCACCTTGTACCTAATGTCTATTCATATTACCTCACCCGAAGTTATTACACAGAAGGGATTGTGTTGTGTTACCCCAAGTTTAGAGTCCCAACGGATGTGGGGAAACTTACAGCGTCTGTCTGCCAGAGAGCAGCAGCTGGAACCGATTGTGACCAGGGTGGCATGGGTCATGTCCCTGGCTCTGCTGAGGTAACGAGGGCTGGCAATGTCTTCCAGTGAGGGCAGAGTAGCCGACGATCTTCTGCGTAGTGGTGATACCTTTCTAAATAGCCTTTTTGTCTGCTGCCGTTCTTTCCGCGTACCACCAAATGTGCTTTTTATGCGCTGATAAGCACATTTTGGTCGAATATGAAAGTTTCCAAGTGTGCACTTGACCCTGGATGACCTGGAGAGTGACAGTTACTCCTGAAGTTGAACTTTTTTTTCACCCCACAATTCAAGGAAACAATTGCAAACCCTGTTAGCCAGCCTTTCTTATATTTCGCGAGGCGAACAAACAATTGCAAGGCCAACTAGTTAGTCTTTCTTACATTCCACGATCTTTATTCAATTGTAAAACCAGTTTGGCTAGTCTACCTTGCATTCTACGATCTTATCAAACAAAGGTAAAACCAGTATGACCACATGGTGGGACAAGAATAAACAATTATTAAGCCAGTTAGCCAGTCCATCCCACAATTCCCTTCTTTTGTGTCTGTGAAAATATCGAAATATTGAAATGGCTGTTTCCATGAGCCAGAGAAGAACCAGTCAAGCCATTCTCAATGTGGAACCGAATCTCCGGTCACAGCTCTCTGCATGTTCCTAATAGCCTGCAGGGCATCATGGACCGAGCAGGACATGCCGGCAGGGATGAAGGGGGAGCACGAGTCTCCCACCATGGCACACACACAGCCCCGCTGGGTGGCCACTCCGTCAAGAGCAGGGCAGCCCTGGAAAATCACCTGGGCCATGGCGGCTACCCAGCCTGACTGATGCGCCGACACAGGCCCGGAACCTGCCTTCAATGGTCTTCAAATGCAGGGCGTTCCTTGCCGCTCCCACTCAAGGGAACTGAGCCATTAGGATTTTGGATGAGACTGACCAGTATTTGTGTTTGAGGGACACATCCGAGCCACACACTGGATCATGGTCGTGAGCTCCGTCAATAATGTGCCCAAATGGAGGTCATTGATTCGGGAATAACAGAACTTCTGAAGATCCCTAGATGATTATTTTTATACATAATAATCAAAAATACATCCCCATCGTCAATGGATACAATTTTTCGGGTAAATTCACTAACCAGAACAGACTGGGCCTGGTTCTAATACAACCACTATTTTAATCCCAGGATGCCTGTTTTGGACACTGTTTATGGTGGGAAAATAGCTCCAGAACCATCCTGGATCATTATTTTTACACAGAATAGTGAAAATACATCCATCTACACATTCAACACTAATTATGGGTAGAAGCACCAACCAGAACTGACTAGGCCCGGTTCTAATACGACCACTATTTTTATCGCAAAATGCCTGTTTTGGACAATGTTTATGGTGGGAAATATTCCCAAAACATCCCTGCATCTTTAATTTTACTCATAATAGTGAAAATGCATCCATCCACACAATTGACACTAAATCTGGGTAAAAGCGGCAACCAGAACCGACTGGGCCCGGTTCTAATACGACCACTATTTTAATCGCAAAATGCCTGTTTTGGACAATGTTTATGGTGGGAAACATTATTTTTATAGAAAATAGTGAAACTACATCCACCTACTCAACCAACACAAATTCTGGGTAAATACACCAACCAGAACCGATTGGGCCTTGTTCTAATACAACCACTATTTTTATCGCAAAATGTTTTGGACACTATTGACGGTGGGAAATATTCCCAAAACATCCCTGCATCTTTCATTTTACACATAATAGTGAAAATGCATCCATCCACACAATTGACACTAAATCTGGGTAAAAGCGGCAACCAGAACCGACTGGTTCCGGTTCTAATTCAACAACCATGCAAAATTAAGATCCATCGGAGGTTTTTTATTCTTGTATAAAAAAGCCCCAAAACATCCCTGCATGATTATTTTTAAACAGAATAGTAAAACATACATCCCAATCATCTTTGGACACAAGTTTCAGATATAAACAGCAACCAGACCCGACTGGACCCAGTTATAATGCAACTACTATTTTTTATCGCAAAATGCATGTTTTGGAGAAAATTTATGCTGGGAAATAGCCCAAGAAGCATCCTGGATCTTTAATTTTAGACAGAATTGTGAAAATACATCCACCTACACAATCAATACTAACTCTGGGTATAAGACCCAACCAGAACCGACTGGGCTTGGTTCTAATACAACCACCATGCAAAATAAAGTGCCCAAATGGAGGTCATTTATTCGGGCATAAAATAACTTCTGAACATCCCTAGATGACGATTTTTATACAGAATAGTGAAAAATACAACCCCATTCCCATCGGACACAAGTTACGGGTGTATACACAAACCAGAACCGACTGGGCCTGGTTCTAATACAACCACTATGCAAAATAAAGTGCCCAAAGGGAGGTCATTGATTAGGGCATAAAAGAACTTCTGAAAATCCCTAGATGATTATTTTTATAGAGAATAGTCAAAAATACATCCCCATTATCATTTGACACAAGTTCCGGCTACATACATCAACCAGAACCGACTGGGCCTGGTTCTAATAGGACCACTATTTTAATCGCAAAGTGCCTGTTATGGACACTATTGACGGTGGGAAATATTCCCTGAACATCCCTGCATCTTTAATTTCACACAGAATAGTGAAAATGCATCCATCAAATCAAATGACACTAATTCTTGGTAAAAGCACCAACCAGAACCGACTGGGCCCGGTTCTAATTCAACCACCATGCAAAATAACGATCAAAATGGAGGTTTTTGATTCTTGTATAAAAAAAGCCACAAAACATCCCTGCATGATTATGTTTAAACAGAATAGTAAAATATACATCCCCATCATCTTTGGACACAAGTTTTGGATATAAACAGCAACCAGAACCGAGACGACCCAGTTATAATGCAACTACTATTTTTTATCGCAAAATGCATGTTTTGGAGACTATTTATGGTGGCAAATACCCCTAGAACCATCCTGGATCTTTATTTTTAGACAGAATAGTGAAAATACATCCACCTGCACAATCAAAACTAACTCTGGGTAAAAGCACCAACCAGAACCGACTCGGCTTGGTTCTACTACAACCACCATGCAAAATAAAGTGCCCAAATGGAGGTCATTTATTCGGGCATAGAAAAACTTCTGAACATCCCTCGATGGTATTTTTAATACAGAATAGTCAAAAATACAACCCCATTCCTATTGGACACACGTTACGGGTGTAGACACAAACCAGAACCGACTGGGCCTGGTTCTAATACAACCACTATTTTTGTCGCAAAATGCATGTTTTTGACACTATTTATGGTGGGAAATAGTCTCAGAACATCTCTGGATCTTTATTCTTACAGAGAATAGTGAAAATACATCCACTCACACAATCGACACTAATTGTGGGTAAAGCACCAACCAGAACCGACTGGGCCTGGTTCTAAACAACCACTTGTAAATAAAGTGTCCAAATTGAGGTCATTGATTCGGGCATAACAGAACTTCTGAACATCCCTAGAATATTATTTTTATAAAGAATAATCAAAAATACATCCCCATCATCATTGGACACAATTTCTGGGTAAAAACACGAACCAGAACCGACTGGTCCTGGTTCTAATACAACCACTAGTTTAACCGCAAAATGCCTGTTTTGGACACTGTTTGTGGTGGGAAATAGCTCCAGAACCATCCTTGATCATTATTGTTATACAAAATAGTGAAAATACATCCACTCACACAATAAACACAAATTCTGGGTAAAAGCACCAACCAAAACCGACTGGGCCTGTTTCTAAACCACCACTTGTGAATAAAGTGACCAAATGAAAGTAATTCATTCGGGCATAACAGAACTTCTGAACATTGCTAGATGATTATTTCTATACAAAATAGTCAAGTATACATCCCCATCATAATTGGACACAAGTTCCGTATATAAACACCCACCAGAACCGACTGGACCCTGTTATAATGCAACCACTATTTTGTATTGCCTGTTTTGGGCACTGTTTATGGTGGGAGATAGCTCCAGTATCACCTAGAATGATGCCAATGAAAGACTTACTTGAATTGAACGATTTTACACTATATACACAGGAACTATGTGTCTCTGACAGTGTGTTTGGCAGCAGGGGAACGTTTCAGTTTTGATTGCCTTAATGTGCTTTTATGGCCTGATAATCACGTTTTGGCCAAGTATGATAGTTTTCATTGTAACTTAATTTCTATCACTTAGAACGATGCCAAATAAAAAACTCACTTGAATTGGACGATTTTACACTATATACACAGTAACTGTGTCTCTGACAGTTTGTTTGGCAGCAGGGAAACTTTTCAGTTTTTATTGCCTTAATGTACTTTTCATGCCCTGAAAATCACGTTTTAGCCAAGTATGATTGTTTTCATTATAACCTAATTTCTAGCCATGAGAATGATGCCAAATGGATAACTTACTTGAATTGGACGATTTTACACTATATACACAGTAACTATGTGTCTCTGACAGTTTGTTTGGCAGCAGGGGAACATGTAAGATTAGACAAAGTATCTTTGCAAATGCTTGTTCATATTGTATACATTTTTGTGAGTATAACAGCATCGTAGTCATCCTTATGGCTGACATGTCAGCATAAACACCCAACTGTCTGACTGAATAAAAAATCTTAGTCTTGTGATTGGGGTGACATGTCAGCACAAATACTCAACTGTCTGACACTGATTAATTACTTTTTGCCCTGCAAATGACTGAAATGTATCTGTCCAAAGTCTTTGTGACAACTGTCAGTTTTTCCTGTATTTAAGACACACACACCGGTCATTCGACTAGAGTTGCAGGAACATCGCGTTGAGCAGGACCCTACTGTAGGAAGTCTCACTGTCCACTTTGCAGTCTGGTAATAAATCAATTGGTCCGGGACCAATGAAAGTAGAATGAGAATTAGCAAGGGCTTTATAGTCTTGGTCTGTTAATAGAGTCAGGGACTTAACTAAGACAAAGTCAGGGACTTTTGGTCTTTGTGTGTTCAGAGATATTGGGTTAATCACAAAGTAGAGATCAATTTCGGGTAATTTAGAAAATAATTGTTGTTTAAACTATTAAGTCGGTGATTAATATGGGTCAGAAAGCAACAAAAGGGATGGGTTTATTGTCAGATTGCAAAATGAAAATCGGAGAGTTACCGGGACGAGATATCATGGTCCAGCTTGGGCTAAGCCTAGTGGCCACTCAAAATGGCCTCCGACCCAGGGAATTACAGACCAAAAATATCTTCCACACCACCACATCTAACAGCTTCTACTCTCTCGACATTGTCGGGAATGATTCTGCCAAGGTAGCTGAAAGTCTAAGAGAACAGTCTGAAGATATCTGCCCAGCAGCACCAGGACAGGAACAACAAACATGGCCATTACATGTCACCCTGAAGTTCATGGGAGACCGGACGACAAGTGGTTAAACCAATTCTCACAGTTGCCCACTCAACGAATCATAATTAACCACGTATATGCAACTGACCTAATGGACAACCCATTGCCCCCCGGACACATTGCCTATGGGAATGGATCATCATCAAAAACCCTGGATGGAGAAAAACACAACGTATATGCCGTGGTGACTCAAAAAGACAACCTCAAGACAGGACGACTCCCCGGCGACTGGTCTGCACAAGCCGCAGAAATAGTGGCACTGACAGAGGCATGTAGACTATTCCTAGAACAAGACGTGACGGTGGAAAGACACAGCCCAATCCCTGCTGAATTCCTAAGAGAAATGCAAAATCATGCCCCAGAAAAAGAGAAACTGCAATGGGAAACAGAAGGAGCCACTCAGTACAAGAACGGACTCTATGCAGTAGAAAACAAGCCATGCGTCCCACGATCATTGTTTGAAGTAATTGCCAAATTGAGCCATGGGAGGAGCCATGTCTCAACAGAAGGGATGATCAGTACAGTACAACAAACAATGCATGTTCCCAGAGGTCTCCAAACTTACTTCAATTTTTTTTGCAGAAACTGTCTAAACTGCTGTAGACACAACTCTCAAGGCAATGAATGACCCAAGCATGGAACAAGGCAAACAGGAACATATCCCTTCGAGTTTCTGAACATGGATTTCATCAAACTGAACCAAAGTGCTGGACTCGTCGAACAAACCATTAGAACAGTAAAACTCAGACTCAGAAAAACCATGGAAGATACAGGAAAACCATGGCAAGAATGCCTGAGCCTGGTAACCGACACTAATCAATTACTTGTTGCCCTGCAAATGATTGAAACTTATGTGTCCAAAGTCTTAGGGACAACTGTCAGTTTTGGCTGTAGTTAAGACACACTCACTGGTCATTCGACTAGAGTTGCAGTAACATCGCAGTGAACAGGACCCCACTGTAGGAACTCTCACTGTCCACTTTGCAGTCTGGTAATACATATTTTCTATTTAAATTTATCTCACTCTTTCTTAGCCTGCTCCTGAAGTTGTATTTTCAGACCTAAAAAAACCTTTTAGTTCTTTTGCCCTAATGTGCGTTTCATGCGCTGAAAATCACGTTTTGGCCAAGTATCATAGTTTTCACTATAACTTAACCTAACCCTAACCCTAACCCTAACCCTAACCCTTACCATAACCCTAACCCTAACCCTAACCCTAACCCTAACCCTAACCCTAACCCTAACCCTAACCCTAACCCTAACCCTAACCCTAACCCTAACCCTAACCCTAACCCTAACCCAAACCCTAACCCTAACCCTAACTTCCATCACTTAGAATGATATCAAATAAAAAACCGACTTAATTTGGACGATTATACACTATATAGACAGTAACTATGTGTCACCGACAGTTTGTTTCGCAGCGGGGGAACATTTCAGTTTTTATTGCCTTAATGTGCATTTCATGCGCTGAAAATCACGTTTTGGCCAAGTATCATAGTTTTCACTATAACTATAACTTAATTTCTATCACTTAGAATGATGCCAAATGAAAAACTTACTTGAATTGGACAATATTACACTATATACACAGTAACTATGTGTCTATGACAGTTTGTTTCGCAGCAGGGGAACATTTCAGTTTTTATTGCCTTAACGTGCGTTTCATGCGCTGAAAATCACGTTTTGGCCAAGTATCATAATTTTCACTATAACTTAATTTCTATCACTTAGAATGATGCCAAATGAAAAACATACTTGAATTGGACGATAATACACTATATACACAGTAACTATGTGTCTCTGACAGTTAGTTTCGCAGCAGGGGAACATTTCAGTTTTTATTGCCTTAATGTGCGTTTCATGCGCTGAAAATCACGTTTTGGCCAAGTATCATAGTTTTCACTATAACTTAATTTCTATCACTTAGAATGATGCTAAATGCAAAACTTACTTGAATTGGACGATTTTACACTATATACACAGTAACTATGTGTCTCTGACAGTTTGTTTCGCAGCAGGGGAACATTTCAGTTTTTATTGCCTTAACGTGCGTTTCATGCGCTGAAAATCACGTTTTGGGCAAGTATCATAATTTTCACGATAACTTAATTTCTATCACTTAAAATGATGCTAAATGCAAAACTTACTTGGATTGGGCGATTTTACACTATATACACAGTAACTATGTGCCTCTGACAGTTTGTTTCGCAGCCGGGGAACATTTCAGTTTTTATTGCCTTAACGTGCGTTTCATGCGCTGAAAATCATGTTTAGGCCAAGTATCATGGTTTTCATTATCACTTAATATCTAGCCATTAGAATGATGCCAAATTAAAAACTTATTAAATTATAAAATTTGATGATATTACACTATATATAGAGAGACATTTGTGTCTCTAACAGTTTTACACAGTTTTACAAGTTATGACTCCAAACTCTTAATTTACAATTCTGTCTTTATGGATACATTGCATCACCACCCCCTGAGTGGATCACTTACCTCTCACTGTCTTTCACTTACCTTCATTCAGCATGTAGGTGTCAGATCACCTTGTACCTAATGTCTATTCATATTACCTCACCCGAAGTTATTACACAGAAGGGATTGTGTTGTGTTACCCCAAGTTTAGAGTCCCAACGGATGTGGGGAAACTTACAGCGTCTGTCTGCCAGAGAGCAGCAGCTGGAACCGATTGTGACCAGGGTGGCATGGGTCATGTCCCTGGCTCTGCTGAGGTAACGAGGGCTGGCAATGTCTTCCAGTGAGGGCAGAGTAGCCGACGATCTTCTGCGTAGTGGTGATACCTTTCTAAATAGCCTTTTTGTCTGCTGCCGTTCTTTCCGCGTACCACCAAATGTGCTTTTTATGCGCTGATAAGCACATTTTGGTCGAATATGAAAGTTTCCAAGTGTGCACTTGACCCTGGATGACCTGGAGAGTGACAGTTACTCCTGAAGTTGAACTTTTTTTTCACCCCACAATTCAAGGAAACAATTGCAAACCCTGTTAGCCAGCCTTTCTTATATTTCGCGAGGCGAACAAACAATTGCAAGGCCAACTAGTTAGTCTTTCTTACATTCCACGATCTTTATTCAATTGTAAAACCAGTTTGGCTAGTCTACCTTGCATTCTACGATCTTATCAAACAAAGGTAAAACCAGTATGACCACATGGTGGGACAAGAATAAACAATTATTAAGCCAGTTAGCCAGTCCATCCCACAATTCCCTTCTTTTGTGTCTGTGAAAATATCGAAATATTGAAATGGCTGTTTCCATGAGCCAGAGAAGAACCAGTCAAGCCATTCTCAATGTGGAACCGAATCTCCGGTCACAGCTCTCTGCATGTTCCTAATAGCCTGCAGGGCATCATGGACCGAGCAGGACATGCCGGCAGGGATGAAGGGGGAGCACGAGTCTCCCACCATGGCACACACACAGCCCCGCTGGGTGGCCACTCCGTCAAGAGCAGGGCAGCCCTGGAAAATCACCTGGGCCATGGCGGCTACCCAGCCTGACTGATGCGCCGACACAGGCCCGGAACCTGCCTTCAATGGTCTTCAAATGCAGGGCGTTCCTTGCCGCTCCCACTCAAGGGAACTGAGCCATTAGGATTTTGGATGAGACTGACCAGTATTTGTGTTTGAGGGACACATCCGAGCCACACACTGGATCATGGTCGTGAGCTCCGTCAATAATGTGCCCAAATGGAGGTCATTGATTCGGGAATAACAGAACTTCTGAAGATCCCTAGATGATTATTTTTATACATAATAATCAAAAATACATCCCCATCGTCAATGGATACAATTTTTCGGGTAAATTCACTAACCAGAACAGACTGGGCCTGGTTCTAATACAACCACTATTTTAATCCCAGGATGCCTGTTTTGGACACTGTTTATGGTGGGAAAATAGCTCCAGAACCATCCTGGATCATTATTTTTACACAGAATAGTGAAAATACATCCATCTACACATTCAACACTAATTATGGGTAGAAGCACCAACCAGAACTGACTAGGCCCGGTTCTAATACGACCACTATTTTTATCGCAAAATGCCTGTTTTGGACAATGTTTATGGTGGGAAATATTCCCAAAACATCCCTGCATCTTTAATTTTACTCATAATAGTGAAAATGCATCCATCCACACAATTGACACTAAATCTGGGTAAAAGCGGCAACCAGAACCGACTGGGCCCGGTTCTAATACGACCACTATTTTAATCGCAAAATGCCTGTTTTGGACAATGTTTATGGTGGGAAACATTATTTTTATAGAAAATAGTGAAACTACATCCACCTACTCAACCAACACAAATTCTGGGTAAATACACCAACCAGAACCGATTGGGCCTTGTTCTAATACAACCACTATTTTTATCGCAAAATGTTTTGGACACTATTGACGGTGGGAAATATTCCCAAAACATCCCTGCATCTTTCATTTTACACATAATAGTGAAAATGCATCCATCCACACAATTGACACTAAATCTGGGTAAAAGCGGCAACCAGAACCGACTGGTTCCGGTTCTAATTCAACAACCATGCAAAATTAAGATCCATCGGAGGTTTTTTATTCTTGTATAAAAAAGCCCCAAAACATCCCTGCATGATTATTTTTAAACAGAATAGTAAAACATACATCCCAATCATCTTTGGACACAAGTTTCAGATATAAACAGCAACCAGACCCGACTGGACCCAGTTATAATGCAACTACTATTTTTTATCGCAAAATGCATGTTTTGGAGAAAATTTATGCTGGGAAATAGCCCAAGAAGCATCCTGGATCTTTAATTTTAGACAGAATTGTGAAAATACATCCACCTACACAATCAATACTAACTCTGGGTATAAGACCCAACCAGAACCGACTGGGCTTGGTTCTAATACAACCACCATGCAAAATAAAGTGCCCAAATGGAGGTCATTTATTCGGGCATAAAATAACTTCTGAACATCCCTAGATGACGATTTTTATACAGAATAGTGAAAAATACAACCCCATTCCCATCGGACACAAGTTACGGGTGTATACACAAACCAGAACCGACTGGGCCTGGTTCTAATACAACCACTATGCAAAATAAAGTGCCCAAAGGGAGGTCATTGATTAGGGCATAAAAGAACTTCTGAAAATCCCTAGATGATTATTTTTATAGAGAATAGTCAAAAATACATCCCCATTATCATTTGACACAAGTTCCGGCTACATACATCAACCAGAACCGACTGGGCCTGGTTCTAATAGGACCACTATTTTAATCGCAAAGTGCCTGTTATGGACACTATTGACGGTGGGAAATATTCCCTGAACATCCCTGCATCTTTAATTTCACACAGAATAGTGAAAATGCATCCATCAAATCAAATGACACTAATTCTTGGTAAAAGCACCAACCAGAACCGACTGGGCCCGGTTCTAATTCAACCACCATGCAAAATAACGATCAAAATGGAGGTTTTTGATTCTTGTATAAAAAAAGCCACAAAACATCCCTGCATGATTATGTTTAAACAGAATAGTAAAATATACATCCCCATCATCTTTGGACACAAGTTTTGGATATAAACAGCAACCAGAACCGAGACGACCCAGTTATAATGCAACTACTATTTTTTATCGCAAAATGCATGTTTTGGAGACTATTTATGGTGGCAAATACCCCTAGAACCATCCTGGATCTTTATTTTTAGACAGAATAGTGAAAATACATCCACCTGCACAATCAAAACTAACTCTGGGTAAAAGCACCAACCAGAACCGACTCGGCTTGGTTCTACTACAACCACCATGCAAAATAAAGTGCCCAAATGGAGGTCATTTATTCGGGCATAGAAAAACTTCTGAACATCCCTCGATGGTATTTTTAATACAGAATAGTCAAAAATACAACCCCATTCCTATTGGACACACGTTACGGGTGTAGACACAAACCAGAACCGACTGGGCCTGGTTCTAATACAACCACTATTTTTGTCGCAAAATGCATGTTTTTGACACTATTTATGGTGGGAAATAGTCTCAGAACATCTCTGGATCTTTATTCTTACAGAGAATAGTGAAAATACATCCACTCACACAATCGACACTAATTGTGGGTAAAGCACCAACCAGAACCGACTGGGCCTGGTTCTAAACAACCACTTGTAAATAAAGTGTCCAAATTGAGGTCATTGATTCGGGCATAACAGAACTTCTGAACATCCCTAGAATATTATTTTTATAAAGAATAATCAAAAATACATCCCCATCATCATTGGACACAATTTCTGGGTAAAAACACGAACCAGAACCGACTGGTCCTGGTTCTAATACAACCACTAGTTTAACCGCAAAATGCCTGTTTTGGACACTGTTTGTGGTGGGAAATAGCTCCAGAACCATCCTTGATCATTATTGTTATACAAAATAGTGAAAATACATCCACTCACACAATAAACACAAATTCTGGGTAAAAGCACCAACCAAAACCGACTGGGCCTGTTTCTAAACCACCACTTGTGAATAAAGTGACCAAATGAAAGTAATTCATTCGGGCATAACAGAACTTCTGAACATTGCTAGATGATTATTTCTATACAAAATAGTCAAGTATACATCCCCATCATAATTGGACACAAGTTCCGTATATAAACACCCACCAGAACCGACTGGACCCTGTTATAATGCAACCACTATTTTGTATTGCCTGTTTTGGGCACTGTTTATGGTGGGAGATAGCTCCAGTATCACCTAGAATGATGCCAATGAAAGACTTACTTGAATTGAACGATTTTACACTATATACACAGGAACTATGTGTCTCTGACAGTGTGTTTGGCAGCAGGGGAACGTTTCAGTTTTGATTGCCTTAATGTGCTTTTATGGCCTGATAATCACGTTTTGGCCAAGTATGATAGTTTTCATTGTAACTTAATTTCTATCACTTAGAACGATGCCAAATAAAAAACTCACTTGAATTGGACGATTTTACACTATATACACAGTAACTGTGTCTCTGACAGTTTGTTTGGCAGCAGGGAAACTTTTCAGTTTTTATTGCCTTAATGTACTTTTCATGCCCTGAAAATCACGTTTTAGCCAAGTATGATTGTTTTCATTATAACCTAATTTCTAGCCATGAGAATGATGCCAAATGGATAACTTACTTGAATTGGACGATTTTACACTATATACACAGTAACTATGTGTCTCTGACAGTTTGTTTGGCAGCAGGGGAACATGTAAGATTAGACAAAGTATCTTTGCAAATGCTTGTTCATATTGTATACATTTTTGTGAGTATAACAGCATCGTAGTCATCCTTATGGCTGACATGTCAGCATAAACACCCAACTGTCTGACTGAATAAAAAATCTTAGTCTTGTGATTGGGGTGACATGTCAGCACAAATACTCAACTGTCTGACACTGATTAATTACTTTTTGCCCTGCAAATGACTGAAATGTATCTGTCCAAAGTCTTTGTGACAACTGTCAGATTTTCCTGTATTTAAGACACACACACCGGTCATTCGACTAGAGTTGCAGGAACATCGCGTTGAGCAGGACCCTACTGTAGGAAGTCTCACTGTCCACTTTGCAGTCTGGTAATAAATCAATTGGTCCGGGACCAATGAAAGTAGAATGAGAATTAGCAAGGGCTTTATAGTCTTGGTCTGTTAATAGAGTCAGGGACTTAACTAAGACAAAGTCAGGGACTTTTGGTCTTTGTGTGTTCAGAGATATTGGGTTAATCACAAAGTAGAGATCAATTTCGGGTAATTTAGAAAATAATTGTTGTTTAAACTATTAAGTCGGTGATTAATATGGGTCAGAAAGCAACAAAAGGGATGGGTTTATTGTCAGATTGCAAAATGAAAATCGGAGAGTTACCGGGACGAGATATCATGGTCCAGCTTGGGCTAAGCCTAGTGGCCACTCAAAATGGCCTCCGACCCAGGGAATTACAGACCAAAAATATCTTCCACACCACCACATCTAACAGCTTCTACTCTCTCGACATTGTCGGGAATGATTCTGCCAAGGTAGCTGAAAGTCTAAGAGAACAGTCTGAAGATATCTGCCCAGCAGCACCAGGACAGGAACAACAAACATGGCCATTACATGTCACCCTGAAGTTCATGGGAGACCGGACGACAAGTGGTTAAACCAATTCTCACAGTTGCCCACTCAACGAATCATAATTAACCACGTATATGCAACTGACCTAATGGACAACCCATTGCCCCCCGGACACATTGCCTATGGGAATGGATCATCATCAAAAACCCTGGATGGAGAAAAACACAACGTATATGCCGTGGTGACTCAAAAAGACAACCTCAAGACAGGACGACTCCCCGGCGACTGGTCTGCACAAGCCGCAGAAATAGTGGCACTGACAGAGGCATGTAGACTATTCCTAGAACAAGACGTGACGGTGGAAAGACACAGCCCAATCCCTGCTGAATTCCTAAGAGAAATGCAAAATCATGCCCCAGAAAAAGAGAAACTGCAATGGGAAACAGAAGGAGCCACTCAGTACAAGAACGGACTCTATGCAGTAGAAAACAAGCCATGCGTCCCACGATCATTGTTTGAAGTAATTGCCAAATTGAGCCATGGGAGGAGCCATGTCTCAACAGAAGGGATGATCAGTACAGTACAACAAACAATGCATGTTCCCAGAGGTCTCCAAACTTACTTCAATTTTTTTTGCAGAAACTGTCTAAACTGCTGTAGACACAACTCTCAAGGCAATGAATGACCCAAGCATGGAACAAGGCAAACAGGAACATATCCCTTCGAGTTTCTGAACATGGATTTCATCAAACTGAACCAAAGTGCTGGACTCGTCGAACAAACCATTAGAACAGTAAAACTCAGACTCAGAAAAACCATGGAAGATACAGGAAAACCATGGCAAGAATGCCTGAGCCTGGTAACCGACACTAATCAATTACTTGTTGCCCTGCAAATGATTGAAACTTATGTGTCCAAAGTCTTAGGGACAACTGTCAGTTTTGGCTGTAGTTAAGACACACTCACTGGTCATTCGACTAGAGTTGCAGTAACATCGCAGTGAACAGGACCCCACTGTAGGAACTCTCACTGTCCACTTTGCAGTCTGGTAATACATATTTTCTATTTAAATTTATCTCACTCTTTCTTAGCCTGCTCCTGAAGTTGTATTTTCAGACCTAAAAAAACCTTTTAGTTCTTTTGCCCTAATGTGCGTTTCATGCGCTGAAAATCACGTTTTGGCCAAGTATCATAGTTTTCACTATAACTTAACCTAACCCTAACCCTAACCCTAACCCTAACCCTTACCATAACCCTAACCCTAACCCTAACCCTAACCCTAACCCTAACCCTAACCCTAACCCTAACCCTAACCCTAACCCTAACCCTAACCCTAACCCTAACCCTAACCCTAACCCTAACCCAAACCCTAACCCTAACCCTAACTTCCATCACTTAGAATGATATCAAATAAAAAACCGACTTAATTTGGACGATTATACACTATATAGACAGTAACTATGTGTCACCGACAGTTTGTTTCGCAGCGGGGGAACATTTCAGTTTTTATTGCCTTAATGTGCATTTCATGCGCTGAAAATCACGTTTTGGCCAAGTATCATAGTTTTCACTATAACTATAACTTAATTTCTATCACTTAGAATGATGCCAAATGAAAAACTTACTTGAATTGGACAATATTACACTATATACACAGTAACTATGTGTCTATGACAGTTTGTTTCGCAGCAGGGGAACATTTCAGTTTTTATTGCCTTAACGTGCGTTTCATGCGCTGAAAATCACGTTTTGGCCAAGTATCATAATTTTCACTATAACTTAATTTCTATCACTTAGAATGATGCCAAATGAAAAACATACTTGAATTGGACGATAATACACTATATACACAGTAACTATGTGTCTCTGACAGTTAGTTTCGCAGCAGGGGAACATTTCAGTTTTTATTGCCTTAATGTGCGTTTCATGCGCTGAAAATCACGTTTTGGCCAAGTATCATAGTTTTCACTATAACTTAATTTCTATCACTTAGAATGATGCTAAATGCAAAACTTACTTGAATTGGACGATTTTACACTATATACACAGTAACTATGTGTCTCTGACAGTTTGTTTCGCAGCAGGGGAACATTTCAGTTTTTATTGCCTTAACGTGCGTTTCATGCGCTGAAAATCACGTTTTGGGCAAGTATCATAATTTTCACGATAACTTAATTTCTATCACTTAAAATGATGCTAAATGCAAAACTTACTTGGATTGGGCGATTTTACACTATATACACAGTAACTATGTGCCTCTGACAGTTTGTTTCGCAGCCGGGGAACATTTCAGTTTTTATTGCCTTAACGTGCGTTTCATGCGCTGAAAATCATGTTTAGGCCAAGTATCATGGTTTTCATTATCACTTAATATCTAGCCATTAGAATGATGCCAAATTAAAAACTTATTAAATTATAAAATTTGATGATATTACACTATATATAGAGAGACATTTGTGTCTCTAACAGTTTTACACAGTTTTACAAGTTATGACTCCAAACTCTTAATTTACAATTCTGTCTTTATGGATACATTGCATCACCACCCCCTGAGTGGATCACTTACCTCTCACTGTCTTTCACTTACCTTCATTCAGCATGTAGGTGTCAGATCACCTTGTACCTAATGTCTATTCATATTACCTCACCCGAAGTTATTACACAGAAGGGATTGTGTTGTGTTACCCCAAGTTTAGAGTCCCAACGGATGTGGGGAAACTTACAGCGTCTGTCTGCCAGAGAGCAGCAGCTGGAACCGATTGTGACCAGGGTGGCATGGGTCATGTCCCTGGCTCTGCTGAGGTAACGAGGGCTGGCAATGTCTTCCAGTGAGGGCAGAGTAGCCGACGATCTTCTGCGTAGTGGTGATACCTTTCTAAATAGCCTTTTTGTCTGCTGCCGTTCTTTCCGCGTACCACCAAATGTGCTTTTTATGCGCTGATAAGCACATTTTGGTCGAATATGAAAGTTTCCAAGTGTGCACTTGACCCTGGATGACCTGGAGAGTGACAGTTACTCCTGAAGTTGAACTTTTTTTTCACCCCACAATTCAAGGAAACAATTGCAAACCCTGTTAGCCAGCCTTTCTTATATTTCGCGAGGCGAACAAACAATTGCAAGGCCAACTAGTTAGTCTTTCTTACATTCCACGATCTTTATTCAATTGTAAAACCAGTTTGGCTAGTCTACCTTGCATTCTACGATCTTATCAAACAAAGGTAAAACCAGTATGACCACATGGTGGGACAAGAATAAACAATTATTAAGCCAGTTAGCCAGTCCATCCCACAATTCCCTTCTTTTGTGTCTGTGAAAATATCGAAATATTGAAATGGCTGTTTCCATGAGCCAGAGAAGAACCAGTCAAGCCATTCTCAATGTGGAACCGAATCTCCGGTCACAGCTCTCTGCATGTTCCTAATAGCCTGCAGGGCATCATGGACCGAGCAGGACATGCCGGCAGGGATGAAGGGGGAGCACGAGTCTCCCACCATGGCACACACACAGCCCCGCTGGGTGGCCACTCCGTCAAGAGCAGGGCAGCCCTGGAAAATCACCTGGGCCATGGCGGCTACCCAGCCTGACTGATGCGCCGACACAGGCCCGGAACCTGCCTTCAATGGTCTTCAAATGCAGGGCGTTCCTTGCCGCTCCCACTCAAGGGAACTGAGCCATTAGGATTTTGGATGAGACTGACCAGTATTTGTGTTTGAGGGACACATCCGAGCCACACACTGGATCATGGTCGTGAGCTCCGTCAATAATGTGCCCAAATGGAGGTCATTGATTCGGGAATAACAGAACTTCTGAAGATCCCTAGATGATTATTTTTATACATAATAATCAAAAATACATCCCCATCGTCAATGGATACAATTTTTCGGGTAAATTCACTAACCAGAACAGACTGGGCCTGGTTCTAATACAACCACTATTTTAATCCCAGGATGCCTGTTTTGGACACTGTTTATGGTGGGAAAATAGCTCCAGAACCATCCTGGATCATTATTTTTACACAGAATAGTGAAAATACATCCATCTACACATTCAACACTAATTATGGGTAGAAGCACCAACCAGAACTGACTAGGCCCGGTTCTAATACGACCACTATTTTTATCGCAAAATGCCTGTTTTGGACAATGTTTATGGTGGGAAATATTCCCAAAACATCCCTGCATCTTTAATTTTACTCATAATAGTGAAAATGCATCCATCCACACAATTGACACTAAATCTGGGTAAAAGCGGCAACCAGAACCGACTGGGCCCGGTTCTAATACGACCACTATTTTAATCGCAAAATGCCTGTTTTGGACAATGTTTATGGTGGGAAACATTATTTTTATAGAAAATAGTGAAACTACATCCACCTACTCAACCAACACAAATTCTGGGTAAATACACCAACCAGAACCGATTGGGCCTTGTTCTAATACAACCACTATTTTTATCGCAAAATGTTTTGGACACTATTGACGGTGGGAAATATTCCCAAAACATCCCTGCATCTTTCATTTTACACATAATAGTGAAAATGCATCCATCCACACAATTGACACTAAATCTGGGTAAAAGCGGCAACCAGAACCGACTGGTTCCGGTTCTAATTCAACAACCATGCAAAATTAAGATCCATCGGAGGTTTTTTATTCTTGTATAAAAAAGCCCCAAAACATCCCTGCATGATTATTTTTAAACAGAATAGTAAAACATACATCCCAATCATCTTTGGACACAAGTTTCAGATATAAACAGCAACCAGACCCGACTGGACCCAGTTATAATGCAACTACTATTTTTTATCGCAAAATGCATGTTTTGGAGAAAATTTATGCTGGGAAATAGCCCAAGAAGCATCCTGGATCTTTAATTTTAGACAGAATTGTGAAAATACATCCACCTACACAATCAATACTAACTCTGGGTATAAGACCCAACCAGAACCGACTGGGCTTGGTTCTAATACAACCACCATGCAAAATAAAGTGCCCAAATGGAGGTCATTTATTCGGGCATAAAATAACTTCTGAACATCCCTAGATGACGATTTTTATACAGAATAGTGAAAAATACAACCCCATTCCCATCGGACACAAGTTACGGGTGTATACACAAACCAGAACCGACTGGGCCTGGTTCTAATACAACCACTATGCAAAATAAAGTGCCCAAAGGGAGGTCATTGATTAGGGCATAAAAGAACTTCTGAAAATCCCTAGATGATTATTTTTATAGAGAATAGTCAAAAATACATCCCCATTATCATTTGACACAAGTTCCGGCTACATACATCAACCAGAACCGACTGGGCCTGGTTCTAATAGGACCACTATTTTAATCGCAAAGTGCCTGTTATGGACACTATTGACGGTGGGAAATATTCCCTGAACATCCCTGCATCTTTAATTTCACACAGAATAGTGAAAATGCATCCATCAAATCAAATGACACTAATTCTTGGTAAAAGCACCAACCAGAACCGACTGGGCCCGGTTCTAATTCAACCACCATGCAAAATAACGATCAAAATGGAGGTTTTTGATTCTTGTATAAAAAAAGCCACAAAACATCCCTGCATGATTATGTTTAAACAGAATAGTAAAATATACATCCCCATCATCTTTGGACACAAGTTTTGGATATAAACAGCAACCAGAACCGAGACGACCCAGTTATAATGCAACTACTATTTTTTATCGCAAAATGCATGTTTTGGAGACTATTTATGGTGGCAAATACCCCTAGAACCATCCTGGATCTTTATTTTTAGACAGAATAGTGAAAATACATCCACCTGCACAATCAAAACTAACTCTGGGTAAAAGCACCAACCAGAACCGACTCGGCTTGGTTCTACTACAACCACCATGCAAAATAAAGTGCCCAAATGGAGGTCATTTATTCGGGCATAGAAAAACTTCTGAACATCCCTCGATGGTATTTTTAATACAGAATAGTCAAAAATACAACCCCATTCCTATTGGACACACGTTACGGGTGTAGACACAAACCAGAACCGACTGGGCCTGGTTCTAATACAACCACTATTTTTGTCGCAAAATGCATGTTTTTGACACTATTTATGGTGGGAAATAGTCTCAGAACATCTCTGGATCTTTATTCTTACAGAGAATAGTGAAAATACATCCACTCACACAATCGACACTAATTGTGGGTAAAGCACCAACCAGAACCGACTGGGCCTGGTTCTAAACAACCACTTGTAAATAAAGTGTCCAAATTGAGGTCATTGATTCGGGCATAACAGAACTTCTGAACATCCCTAGAATATTATTTTTATAAAGAATAATCAAAAATACATCCCCATCATCATTGGACACAATTTCTGGGTAAAAACACGAACCAGAACCGACTGGTCCTGGTTCTAATACAACCACTAGTTTAACCGCAAAATGCCTGTTTTGGACACTGTTTGTGGTGGGAAATAGCTCCAGAACCATCCTTGATCATTATTGTTATACAAAATAGTGAAAATACATCCACTCACACAATAAACACAAATTCTGGGTAAAAGCACCAACCAAAACCGACTGGGCCTGTTTCTAAACCACCACTTGTGAATAAAGTGACCAAATGAAAGTAATTCATTCGGGCATAACAGAACTTCTGAACATTGCTAGATGATTATTTCTATACAAAATAGTCAAGTATACATCCCCATCATAATTGGACACAAGTTCCGTATATAAACACCCACCAGAACCGACTGGACCCTGTTATAATGCAACCACTATTTTGTATTGCCTGTTTTGGGCACTGTTTATGGTGGGAGATAGCTCCAGTATCACCTAGAATGATGCCAATGAAAGACTTACTTGAATTGAACGATTTTACACTATATACACAGGAACTATGTGTCTCTGACAGTGTGTTTGGCAGCAGGGGAACGTTTCAGTTTTGATTGCCTTAATGTGCTTTTATGGCCTGATAATCACGTTTTGGCCAAGTATGATAGTTTTCATTGTAACTTAATTTCTATCACTTAGAACGATGCCAAATAAAAAACTCACTTGAATTGGACGATTTTACACTATATACACAGTAACTGTGTCTCTGACAGTTTGTTTGGCAGCAGGGAAACTTTTCAGTTTTTATTGCCTTAATGTACTTTTCATGCCCTGAAAATCACGTTTTAGCCAAGTATGATTGTTTTCATTATAACCTAATTTCTAGCCATGAGAATGATGCCAAATGGATAACTTACTTGAATTGGACGATTTTACACTATATACACAGTAACTATGTGTCTCTGACAGTTTGTTTGGCAGCAGGGGAACATGTAAGATTAGACAAAGTATCTTTGCAAATGCTTGTTCATATTGTATACATTTTTGTGAGTATAACAGCATCGTAGTCATCCTTATGGCTGACATGTCAGCATAAACACCCAACTGTCTGACTGAATAAAAAATCTTAGTCTTGTGATTGGGGTGACATGTCAGCACAAATACTCAACTGTCTGACACTGATTAATTACTTTTTGCCCTGCAAATGACTGAAATGTATCTGTCCAAAGTCTTTGTGACAACTGTCAGTTTTTCCTGTATTTAAGACACACACACCGGTCATTCGACTAGAGTTGCAGGAACATCGCGTTGAGCAGGACCCTACTGTAGGAAGTCTCACTGTCCACTTTGCAGTCTGGTAATAAATCAATTGGTCCGGGACCAATGAAAGTAGAATGAGAATTAGCAAGGGCTTTATAGTCTTGGTCTGTTAATAGAGTCAGGGACTTAACTAAGACAAAGTCAGGGACTTTTGGTCTTTGTGTGTTCAGAGATATTGGGTTAATCACAAAGTAGAGATCAATTTCGGGTAATTTAGAAAATAATTGTTGTTTAAACTATTAAGTCGGTGATTAATATGGGTCAGAAAGCAACAAAAGGGATGGGTTTATTGTCAGATTGCAAAATGAAAATCGGAGAGTTACCGGGACGAGATATCATGGTCCAGCTTGGGCTAAGCCTAGTGGCCACTCAAAATGGCCTCCGACCCAGGGAATTACAGACCAAAAATATCTTCCACACCACCACATCTAACAGCTTCTACTCTCTCGACATTGTCGGGAATGATTCTGCCAAGGTAGCTGAAAGTCTAAGAGAACAGTCTGAAGATATCTGCCCAGCAGCACCAGGACAGGAACAACAAACATGGCCATTACATGTCACCCTGAAGTTCATGGGAGACCGGACGACAAGTGGTTAAACCAATTCTCACAGTTGCCCACTCAACGAATCATAATTAACCACGTATATGCAACTGACCTAATGGACAACCCATTGCCCCCCGGACACATTGCCTATGGGAATGGATCATCATCAAAAACCCTGGATGGAGAAAAACACAACGTATATGCCGTGGTGACTCAAAAAGACAACCTCAAGACAGGACGACTCCCCGGCGACTGGTCTGCACAAGCCGCAGAAATAGTGGCACTGACAGAGGCATGTAGACTATTCCTAGAACAAGACGTGACGGTGGAAAGACACAGCCCAATCCCTGCTGAATTCCTAAGAGAAATGCAAAATCATGCCCCAGAAAAAGAGAAACTGCAATGGGAAACAGAAGGAGCCACTCAGTACAAGAACGGACTCTATGCAGTAGAAAACAAGCCATGCGTCCCACGATCATTGTTTGAAGTAATTGCCAAATTGAGCCATGGGAGGAGCCATGTCTCAACAGAAGGGATGATCATTACAGTACAACAAACAATGCATGTTCCCAGAGGTCTCCAAACTTACTTCAATTTTTTTTGCAGAAACTGTCTAAACTGCTGTAGACACAACTCTCAAGGCAATGAATGACCCAAGCATGGAACAAGGCAAACAGGAACATATCCCTTCGAGTTTCTGAACATGGATTTCATCAAACTGAACCAAAGTGCTGGACTCGTCGAACAAACCATTAGAACAGTAAAACTCAGACTCAGAAAAACCATGGAAGATACAGGAAAACCATGGCAAGAATGCCTGAGCCTGGTAACCGACACTAGCCGAAAATCACGTTTTGGCCAAGTATCATAGTTTTCACTATAACTTAATTTCTATCACTCGGAATGATGCCAAATGAAAAACCTATTTGAATTGGACGATTATACACTATATACACAGTAACTATGTGTCTCTGACAGTTTGTTTGGCAGCAGGGGAACATTTCAGTTTTTATTGCCTGAATGTGCTTTTCATGCGCTGAAAATCATGTTAAGGCCAAGTATCATAGTTTTCATTATAACTTAATATCTAGCCATTAGAATGATGCCAAATTAAAACTTATTAAATTATAAAATTTGATGATATTACACTATATATAGAGAGACATTTGTGTCTCCGACAGTTTTACACAGTTTTACAAGTTATGACTCCAGACTCTTAATTTACAATTCTGCCTTTATGGATACATTGCATCACCACCCCCAGAGTGGATCACTTACCTCTCACTGTCTTTCACTTACCTTCATTCAGCATGTAGGTGTCAGATCACCTTGTACCTAATGTCTATTCATATTACCTCACCCGAAGTTATTACACAGAAGGGATTGTGTTGTGTTACCCCAAGTTTGATTGTGTTGTGTTACCCCAAGTTTAGAGTCCCAACGGATGTGGGAAACTTACAGCGTCTGTCTGCCAGAGAGCAGCAGCTGGAACCGATTGTGACCAGGGTGGCATGGGTCCCTGATCATGTCCCTGGCTCTGCTGAGGTAACGAGGGCTGGCAATGTCTTCCAGTGAGGGCAGAGTAGCCGACGATCTTCTGCGTAGTGGTGATACCTTTCTAAATAGCCTTTTTGTCTGCTGCCGTTCTTTCCGCGTACCACCAAATGTGCTTTTTATGCGCTGATAAGCACATTTTGGTCGAATATGAAAGTTTCCAAGTGTGCACTTGACCCTGGATGACCTGGAGAGTGACAGTTACTCCTGAAGTTGAACCTTTTTTTCATCCCACAATTCAAGGAAACAATTGCAAACCCTGTTAGCCAGCCTTTCTTATATTTCGCGAGGCGAACAAACAATTGCAAGGCCAACTAGTTAGTCTTTCTTACATTCCACGATCTTTTAATTCAATTGTAAAACCAGTTTGGCTAGTCTACCTTGCATTCTATGATCTTATCAAACAAAGGTAAAACCAGTATGATCACATGGTGCGACAAGAATAAACAATTATTCAGCCAGTTAGCCAGTCCATCCCACAATTCCCTCCTTTTGTGTCTGTGAAAATATCGAAATATTGAAATGATTGTTTCCATGAGCCAGAGAAGAACCAGTCAAGCCATCCTCGTTGTGGAACCGAATCTCCGGTCACAGCTCTCTGCATGTTCCTAATAGCCTGCAGGGCATCATGGACCGAGCAGGACATGCCGGCAGGGATGAAAGGGCAGCACGAGTCTCCCACCATGGCACACACAGCCCCGCTGGGTGGCCACTCCGTCAAGAGCAGGGCAGCCCTGGAAAATCACCTGGGCCATGGCGGCTACCCAGCCTGACTGATGCGCCAACACAGGCCCGGAACCTGCCTTCAATGGTCTTCAAATGCAGGGCGTTCCTTGCCGCTCCCACTCAAGGGAACTGAGCCATTACGGTTTTGGATGAGACTGATCAGTATTTGTGTTTGAGGGACACATCCGAGCCACACACTGGATCATGGTCGTGAGCTCCGTCAATAATGTGCCCAAATGGAGGTCATTGATTCGGGAATAACAGAACTTCTGAAGATCCCTAGATGATTATTTTTATACATAATAATCAAAAATACATCCCCATCGTCAATGGATACAATTTTTCGGGTAAATTCACTAACCAGAACAGACTGGGCCTGGTTCTAATACAACCACTATTTTAATCCCAGAATGCCTGTTTTGGACACTGTTTATGGTGGGAAAATAGCTCCAGAACCAACCTGGATCATTATTTTTACACAGAATAGTAAAAATACATCCATCTACACATTCAACACTAATTATGGGTAGAAGCACCAACCA
Source organism: Stigmatopora nigra (assembly GCF_051989575.1). Taxonomy (NCBI): domain Eukaryota; kingdom Metazoa; phylum Chordata; class Actinopteri; order Syngnathiformes; family Syngnathidae; genus Stigmatopora; species Stigmatopora nigra. The sequence continues at coordinate 393,650 of NW_027551611.1, forward strand.
GAACCGACTGGGCCCGGTTCTAATACGACCACTATTTTAATCGCAAAATGCCTGTTTTGGACAATGTTTATGGTGGGAAACATTATTTTTATAGAAAATAGTGAAACTACATCTACCTACTCAATCAACACAAATTCTGGGTAAATACACCAACCAGAACCGATTGGGCCTTGTTCTAATACAACCACTATTTTTATCGCAAAATGTTTTGGACACTATTGACGGTGGGAAATATTCCCAAAACATCCCTGCATCTTTAATTTTACTCATAATAGTGAAAATGCATCCATCCACACAATTGACACTAAATCTGGGTAAAAGCGGCAACCAGAACCGACTGGGCCCGGTTCTAATACGACCACTATTTTAATCGCAAAATGCCTGTTTTGGACAATGTTTATGGTGGGAAACATTATTTTTATAGAAAATAGTGAAACTACATCCACCTACTCAACCAACACAAATTCTGGGTAAATACACCAACCAGAACCGATTGGGCCTTGTTCTAATACAACCACTATTTTTATCGCAAAATGTTTTGGACACTATTGACGGTGGGAAATATTCCCAAAACATCCCTGCATCTTTAATTTTACTCATAATAGTGAAAATGCATCCATCCACACAATTGACACTAAATCTGGGTAAAAGCGGCAACCAGAACCGACTGGGCCCGGTTCTAATACGACCACTATTTTAATCGCAAAATGCCTGTTTTGGACAATGTTTATGGTGGGAAACATTATTTTTATAGAAAATAGTGAAACTACATCCACCTACTCAACCAACACAAATTCTGGGTAAATACACCAACCAGAACCGATTGGGCCTTGTTCTAATACAACCACTATTTTTATCGCAAAATGTTTTGGACACTATTGACGATGGGAAATCTTCCCAAAACAACCCTGCATCTTTAATTTTACACATAATAGTGAAAATGCATCCATCCACACAATGGATACTAAATCTGGGTAAAAGCGGCAACCAGAACCGACTGGTCCCGGTTCTAATTCAACAACCATGCAAAATTAAGATCCATTGGAGGTTTTTTATTCTTGTATAAAAAAAGCCCCAAAACATCCCTGCATGATTATTTTTAAACAGAATAGTAAAATATACATCCCAATCATCTTTGGACACAAAATTCAGATATAAACAGCAACCAGACCCGACTGGACCCAGTTATAATGCAACTACTATTTTTTTATCGCAAAATGCATGTTTTGGAGAAAATTTATGCTGGGAAATAGCCCTAGAACCATCCTGGATCTTTAGTTTTAGACAGAATTGTGAAAATACATCCACCTACACAATCAACACTAACTCTGGGTAAAAGCACCAACCAGAACCGACTGGGCTTGGTTCTAATACAACCACCATGCAAAATAAAGTGCCCAAATGGAGGTCATTTATTCGGGCATAAAATAACTTCTGAACATCCCTAGATGACGATTTTTATACAGAATAGTGAAAAAAACAACCCCATTCCCATCGGACACAAGTTACGGGTGTATGCACAAACCAGAACCGACTGGGCCTGGTTCTAATACAACCACTATGCAAAATAAAGTGCCCAAAGGGAGGTCATTGATTAGGGCATAAAAGAACTTCTGAAAATCCCTAGATGATTATTTTTATAGAAAATTGTCAAAAATACATCCCCATTATCATTTGACACAAGTTCCGGCTACATACATCAACCAGAACCGACTGGGCCTGGTTCTAATAGGACCACTATTTTAATCGCAAAGTGCCTGTTATGGACACTATTGACGGTGGGAAATATTCCCTGAACATCCCTGCATCTTTAATTTCACACAGAATAGTGAAAATGCATCCATCAAATCAAATGACACTAATTCTTGGTAAAAGCACCAACCAGAACCGAGTGGGCCCGGTTCTAATTCAACCACCATGCAAAATAACGATCCATAATGGAGGTTTTTGATTCTTGTATAAAAAAAGCCACAAAACATCCCTGCATGATTATGTTTAAACAGAATAGTAAAATATACATCCCCATCATCTTTGGACACAAGTTTCGGACATAAACAGCAACCAGAACCGAGACGACCCAGTTATAATGCAACTACTATTTTTTATCACGAAATGCATGTTTTGGAGACTATTTATGGTGGCAAATACCCCTAGAACCATCCTGGATCTTTATTTTTAGACAGAATAGTGAAAATACATCCACCTGCACAATCAAAACTAACTCTGGGTAAAAGCACCAACCAGAACCGACTCGGCTTGGTTCTACTACAACCACCATGCAAAATAAAGTGCCCAAATGGAGGTCATTTATTCGGGCATAGAAAAACTTCTGAACATCCCTCGATGGTATTTTTAATACAGAATAGTCAAAAATACAACCCCATTCCTATTGGACACACGTTACGGGCGTAGACACAAACCAGAACCGACTGGGCCTGGTTCTAATACAACCACTATTTTTGTCGCAAAATGCATGTTTTTGACACTATTTATGGTGGGAAATAGTCTCAGAACATCTCTGGATCTTTATTCTTACAGAGAATAGTGAAAATACATCCACTCACACAATCGACACTAATTGTGGGTAAAGCACCAACCAGAACCGACTGGGCCTGGTTCTAAACAACCACTTGTAAATAAAGTGTCCAAATTAAGGTCATTGATTCGGGCATAACAGAACTTCTGAACATCCCTAGAATATTATTTTTATAAAGAATAATCAAAAATACATCCCCATCATCATTGGACACAATTTCTGGGTAAAAACACGAACCAGAACCGACTGGTCCTGGTTCTAATACAACCACTAGTTTAACCGCAAAATGCCTGTTTTGGACACTGTTTGTGGTGGGAAATAGCTCCAGAACCATCCTTGATCATTATTGTTATACAAAATAGTGAAAATACATCCACTCACACAATAAACACAAATTCTGGGTAAAAGCACCAACCAAAACCGACTGGGCCTGTTTCTAAACCACCACTTGTGAATAAAGTGACCAAATGAAAGTAATTCATTCGGGCATAACAGAACTTCTGAACATTGCTAGATGATTATTTCTATACAAAATAGTCAAGTATACATCCCCATCATAATTGGACACAAGTTCTGTATATAAACACCCACCAGAACCGACTGGACCCTGTTATAATGCAACCACTATTTTGTATCGCCTGTTTTGGGCACTGTTTATGGTGGGAGATAGCTCCAGTATCACCTAGAATGATGCCAATGAAAGACTTACTTGAATTGGACGATTTTACACTATATACACAGGAACTATGTGTCTCTGACAGTGTGTTTGGCAGCAGGGGAACGTTTCAGTTTTTATTGCCTTAATGTGCTTTTCATGGCCTGATAATCACGTTTTGGCCAAGTATGATAGTTTTCATTGTAACTTAATTTCTATCACTTAGAACGATGCCAAATAAAAAACTCACTTGAATTGGACGATTTTACACTATATACACAGTAACTGTGTCTCTGACAGTTTGTTTGGCAGCAGGGAAACTTTTCAGTTTTTATTGCCTTAATGTACTTTTCATGCCCTGAAAATCACGTTTTAGCCAAGTATGATTGTTTTCATTATAACCTAATTTCTAGCCATGAGAATGATGCCAAATGGATAACTTACTTGAATTGGACGATTTTACACTATATACACAGTAACTATGTGTCTCTGACAGTTTGTTTGGCAGCAGGGGAACATGTAAGATTAGACAAAGTATCTTTGCAAATGCTTGTTCATATTGTATACATTTTTGTGAGTATAACAGCATCGTAGTCATCCTTATGGCTGACATGTCAGCATAAACACCCAACTGTCTGACTGAATAAAAAATCTTAGTCTTGTGATTGGGGTGACATGTCAGCACAAATACTCAACTGTCTGACACTGATTAATTACTTTTTGCCCTGCAAATGACTGAAATGTATCTGTCCAAAGTCTTAGTGACAACTGTCAGTTTTTCCTGTATTTAAGACATACACACCGATCATTCGACTAGAGTTGCAGGAACATCGCGTTGAGCAGGACCCTACTGTAGGAAGTCTCACTGTCCACTTTGCAGTCTGTTAATAAATCAATTGGTCCGGGACCAATGAAAGTAGAATGAGAATTAGCAAGGGCTTTATAGTCTTGGTCTGTTAATAGAGTCAGGGACTTAACTAAGACAAAGTCAGGGACTTTTGGTGTTTGTGTGTTCAGAGATATTGGGTTAATCACAAAGTAGAGATCAATTTCGGGTAATTTAGAAAATAATTGTTGTTTAAACTATTAAGTCGGTGATTAATATGGGTCAGAAAGCAACAAAAGGGATGGGTTTATTGTCAGATTGCAAAATGAAAATCGGAGAGTTACCGGGCTAAGCCTAGTGGCCACTCAAAATGGCCTCCGACCCAGGGAATTACTGACCAAAAATATCTTCCACACCACCACATCTAACAGCTTCTACTCTCTCGACATTGTCGGGAATGATTCTGCCAAGGTAGCTGAAAGTCTAAGAGAACAGTCTGAAGATATCTGCCCAGCAGCACCAGGACAGGAACAACAAACATGGCCATTACATGTCACCCTGAAGTTCATGGGAGACCGGACGACAAGTGGTTAAACCAATTCTCACAGTTGCCCACTCAACGAATCATAATTAACCACGTATATGCAACTGACCTAATGGACAACCCATTGCCCCCCGGACACATTGCCTATGGGGATGGATCATCATCAAAAACCCTGGATGGAGAAAAACACAACGTATATGCCGTGGTGACTCAAAAAGACAACCTCAAGACAGGACGACTCCCCGGCGACTGGTCTGCACAAGCCGCAGAAATAGTGGCACTGACAGAGGCATGTAGACTATTCCTAGAACAAGACGTGACGGTGGAAAGACACAGCCCAATCCCTGCTGAATTCCTAAGAGAAATGCAAAATCATGCCCCAGAAAAAGAGAAACTGCAATGGGAAACAGAAGGAGCCACTCAGTACAAGAACGGACTCTATGCAGTAGAAAACAAGCCATGCGTCCCACGATCATTGTTTGAAGTAATTGCCAAATTGAGCCATGGGAGGAGCCATGTCTCAACAGAAGGGATGATCAGTACAGTACAACAAACAATGCATGTTCCCAGAGGTCTCCAAACTTACTTCATTTTTTTTTGCAAAAACTGTCTAAACTGCTGTAGACACAACTCTCAAGGCAATGAACGACCCAAGCATGGAACAAGGCAAACAGGAACATATCCCTTCGAGCTTCTGAACATGGATTTCATCAAACTGAACCAAAGTGCTGGACTCGTCGAACAAACCATTAGAACAGTAAAACTCAGACTCAGAAAAACCATGGAAGATACAGGAAAACCATGGCAAGAATGCCTGAGCCTGGTAAAAACGTACATGAGAATCATTCCAACAGCACAGGGATGCACACCATTTGAGGCAGTGAAAGACAGACCCTTCCACTTAACAATGTGGGAAAAAGATCTGGTGGTAGAAGAGAAAGGAGAAACAGAATCCCTCACTAAGTGGTTATGCAAAATGTTCCAAGAAAGAACTGTGATGAATGCAAAATAATCTGCCGACATCTTCTCTGTCTCCCACAGAGGAGGTCCTGTCCCCAGGAGACCTGGTACTGGTCAAGGTGATGAAAAGAAAGTGCTGGTCTTCTCCACGTTGGGACAGACCTCACCATGTGATTTTGGCCATCATCATCACCGCTCTGTGTTCAACCACATGGGGGGAACGTACCAGAACCTTGGTACACTCCCACTGGAGGAGAATGCCCCACTAGCTAGTTCAGGAAACAATCAGGGGCCCCCAGATCTGCATCCCTTTAACCAAGACACCAATCGTCGTTCAAGTCCCTTTGCTCAGCCTACAGCTTACTCACTTGGGATTACACAGGACTGACTCCAGTTATTTTTATTGGTACCTACAAGCTCCCAGAGTCTGAGTGGTCTGGCCAGACACCTTGGACCAGGTCCTCCTCCATACAGGCTACAAAACCATCACATGGCCCCTTTCCAAAGAAGCTACCACCATGACCGCTAACTTCACCAAGTTAGCCACCACCATCAAAGATGGTAAACATATGCTAGAGCTCACGACAAATATCCAACAAAAAGGCTGCATCAACCTATGCCTCCGACCGGACCGACCAGGAAAAGGCCCCCTCTTTACTATCACCATCGGCACTACTAGTCCAGCCATGGACCCCAAAGTGATTGGTGTGAACCCCTTCGTACAACCATCCGCCACACGCCTACTCAAAATCCGTCCGGCAGGAACACCTAAGCCTGAGTAGATACACCTTATTCTCGCCCATGTCCAAACACAGGAAGAAAACGACTACAACCCGATGATGAGGAACAGTTGGTACAGATACACCGCACTCACAGCCCGCGCCACAACCAATGAGTTGTTATGTCTGTTCCCTCATGCCTACTGCCATAGCCCAACCACAGCTATGGTCCAACCGACAGAACGAAGAACTCGCCAACCTCACCTACAACTGTATCCTGGGTAATCTGAGAGAATCCGTCCAGCAAAGCTCGACCGCCTACATACCATGGTCGCAGTACCATTAGCAGCTACAGTCAATACCGCAACGTATGTCCAGTGTAACAACCGAACAGACTGTTATCCATCCTGTTTCAACTTCAGCGGACCGGATCCGAAGACCCCTTTGGACCAAGTTCACGTCACCAGGTGCGCCGAGATCAGACACATTCCTTCCCAATCATGGACAGTACTGGACCAAATATGATGGCTCTGCGAATGGCAAGTGTATATGATCATCCCCACCAATACAACTGGGCTCTGTGTCCCTACATCTGCATCCGACCACACGTACCTTCTAACAGCAGACTCGATTCCAACTGTCGACGCCAACCCACATCTACCCACAAGGCGTCAACGACGGAGCTTTGATTTCTTCCCCCATGATTCAGTTTGGGGCTCGGATGTCCCCCTCTAATACAAACACTGGTCAGTCTCCTCCAAAATCATGATGGCGGTGTTCCCCAGGGTAGGAACAGCGAAGAACACCCTACGTCTGGAAACCATTGACTACAGATTCCAGGCCCGACACTAATCAATTACTTGTTGCCCTGCAAATGATTGAAACGTATGTGTCCAAAGTCTTAGGGACAACTGTCAGTTTTGGCTGTAGTTAAGACACACTCACTGGTCATTCGACTAGAGTTGCAGTAACATCGCAGTGAACAGGACCCCACTGTAGGAACTCTCACTGTCCACTTTGCAGTCTGGTAATACATATTTTCTATTTAAATTTATCTCACTCTTTCTTAGCCTGCTCCTGAAGTTGTATTTTCAGACCTAACAAACATTTCAGTTTTTTTGCCCTAATGTGCGTTTCATGCGCTGAAAATCACGTTTTGGCCAAGTATCATAGTTTTCACTATAACTTAACCTAACCCTAACCCTAACCCTAACCCTAACCCTAACCCTAACCCTTACCATAACCCTAACCCTAACCCTAACCCTCCCTAACCCAAACCCTAACCCAAACCCTAACCCTAACCCTAACTTCCATCACTTAGAATGATATCAAATTAAAAACCGACTTAATTTGGACGATTATACACTATATACACAGTAACTATGTGTCACTGACAGTTTGTTTCGCAGCGAGGGAACATTTCAGTTTTTATTGCCTTAATGTGCATTTCATGCGCTGAAAATCACGTTTTGGCCAAGTATCATAGTTTTCACTATAACTTAATTTCTATCACTTGGAATGATGCCAAATGAAAAACTTACTTGAATTGGACGATAATACACTATATACACAGTAACTATGTGTCTCTGACAGTTTGTTTCGCAGCAGGGGAACATTTCAGTTTTTATTGCCTTAACGTGCGTTTCATGCGCTGAAAATCACGTTTTGGCCAAGTATCATAGTTTTCATTATAACTTAATTTCTATCACTTAGAATGATGCTAAATGAAAAACTTACTTAAAATGGACGATTTTACACTATATACACAGTAACTATGTGCCTCTGACAGTTTGTCTCGCAGCAGGGGAACATTTCAGTTTTTATTGCCTTAACGTGCGTTTCATGCGCTGAAAATCACGTTTTGGCCAAGTATCATAGTTTTCACTATAACTTAATTTCTATCACTTAGAATGATGCCAAATGCAATACTTACTTGAATTGGACGATTTTACACTATATACACAGTAACTATTGTCTCTGACAGTTTGTTTCGCAGCAGGGGAACATTTCAGTTTTTATTGCCTTAACGTGCGTTTCATGCGCTGAAAATCACGTTTTGGCCAAGTATCATAGTTTTCACTATAACTTAATTTCTATCGCTTAGAATGATGCTAAATGCAAAACTTACTTGAATTGGACGATTTTATACTATATACACAGTAACTATGTGCCTCTGACAGTTTGTTTCGCAGCCGGGGAACATTTCAGTTTTTATTGCCTTAACGTGCGTTTCATGTGCTGAAAATCACGTTTTGGCCAAGTATCACAATTTTCACTATAACTTAATTTCTATCACTTAGAATGATGCTAAATGAAAAACTTACTTGAATTGGACGATAATACACTATATACACAGTAACTATGTGTCTCTGAAAGTTTGTTTCGCAGCAGGGGAACATTTCAGTTTTTATTGCCTTAATGTGCGTTTCATGCGCTGAAAATCACGTTTTGGCCAAGTATCATAGTTTTCACTATAACTTAATTTCTAGCACTTAGAATGAGGCCAAATGAAAAACTTACTTGAATTGGACAATTGTACACTACATACACAGTAACTATGTGTCTCTGACAGTTTGTTTTGCAGCAGGAGAACATTTCAGTTTTTATTGCCTTAACGTGCGTTTCATGCGCTGAAAATCACGTTTTGGGCAAGTATCATAATTTTCACTATAACTTAATTTCTATCACTTAGAATGATGCTAAATGCAAAACTTACTTGAATTGGACGATTTTACACTATATACACAGTAACTATGTGCCTCCGACAGTTTGTTTCGCAGCCGGGCAACATTTCAGTTTTTATTGCCTTAACGTGCGTTTCATGTGCTGAAAATCACGTTTTGGCCAAGTATCAAAATTTTCAATATAACTTAATTTCCATCACTTAGACTGATGCTAAATGCAAAACTTACTTGAATTGGACGATTTTACACTATATACACAGTAACTATGTGTCTCTGACAGTTTTTTTGGCAGCAGGGGAACATTTCAGTTTTTATTGCCTGAATGTGCTTTTCATGCGCTGAAAATCATGTTTAGGCCAAGTATCATGGTTTTCATTATAACTTAATATCTAGCCATTACAATGATGCCAAATTAAAAACCTATTAAATTATAAAATTTGATGATATCACACTATATATAGAGAGACATTTGTGTCTCTGACAGTTTTACACAGTTTTACAAGTTATGACTCCAAACTCTTAATTTACAATTCTGCCTTTATGGATACATTGCATCACCACCCCCTGAGTGGATACCTTACCTCTCACTGTCTTTCACTTACCTTCATTCAGCATGTAGGTGTCAGATCACCTTGTACCTAATGTCTATTCATATTACCTCACCCGAAGTTATTACACAGAAGGGATTGTGTTATGTTACCCCAAGTTTAGAGTCCCAACGGATGTGGGAAACTTACAGCGTCTGTCTGCCAGAGAGCAGCAGCTGGAACCGATTGTGACCAGGGTGGCATGGGTCCCTGATCATGTCCCTGGCTCTGCTGAGGTAACGAGGGCTGGCAATGTCTTCCAGTGAGGGCAGAGTAGCCGACGATCTTCTGCGTAGTGGTGATACCTTTCTAAATAGCCTTTTTGTCTGCTGCCGTTCTTTCCGCGTACCACCAAATGTGCTTTTTATGCGCTGATAAGCACATTTTGGTCGAATATGAAAGTTTCCAAGTGTGCACTTGACCCTGGATGACCTGGAGAGTGACAGTTACTCCTGAAGTTGAACCTTTTTTTCATCCCACAATTCAAGGAAACAATTGCAAACCCTGTTAGCCAGCCTTTCTTATATTTCGCGAGGCGAACAAACAATTGCAAGGCCAACTAGTTAGTCTTTCTTACATTCCACGATCTTTATTCAATTGTAAAACCAGTTTGGCTAGTCTACCTTGCATTCTACGATCTTATCAAACAAAGGTAAAACCAGTATGACCACATGGTGCGACAAGAATAAACAATTATTAAGCCAGTTAGCCAGTCCATCCCACAATTCCCTTCTTTTGTGTCTGTGAAAATATCGAAATATTGAAATGGCTGTTTCCATGAGCCAGAGAAGAACCAGTCAAGCCATTCTCGTTGTGGAACCGAATCTCCGGTCACAGCTCTCTGCATGTTCCTAATAGCCTGCAGGGCATCATGGACCGAGCAGGACATGCCGGCAGGGATGAAGGGGCAGCACGAGTCTCCCACCATGGCACACACACAGCCCCACTGGGTGGCCACTCCGTCAAGAGCAGGGCAGCCCTGGAAAATCACCTGGGCCATGGCGGCTACCCAGCCTGACTGATGCGCCGACACAGGCCCGGAACCTGCCTTCAATGGTCTTCAAATGCAGGGCGTTCCTTGCCGCTCCCACTCAAGGGAACTGAGCCATTAGGATTTTGGATGAGACTGACCAGTATTTGTGTTTGAGGGACACATCCGAGCCACACACTGGATCATGGTCGTGAGCTCCGTCAATAATGTGCCCAAATGGAGGTCATTGATTCGGGAATAACAGAACTTCTGAAGATCCCTAGATGATTATTTTTATACATAATAATCAAAAATACATCCCCATCGTCAATAGATACAATTTTTTGGGTAAATTCACTAACCAGAACAGACTGGGCCTGGTTCTAATACAACCACTATTTTAATCCCAGGATGCCTGTTTTGGACACTGTTTATGGTGGGAAAATAGCTCCAGAACCATCCTGGATCATTATTTTTACACAGAATAGTGAAAATACATCCATCTACACATTCAACACTAATTATGGGTAGAAGCACCAACCAGAACTGACTGGGCCCGGTTCTAATACGACCACTATTTTAATCGCAAAATGTCTGTTTTGGAAAATGTTTATGGTGGGAAACATTATTTTTAAAGAAAATAGTGAAACTACATCTACCTACTCAATCAACACAAATTCTGGGTAAATACACCAACCAGAACCGATTGGGCCTTGTTCTAATACAACCACTATTTTTATCGCAAAATGTTTTGGACACTATTGACGGTGGGAAATATTCCCAAAACATCCCTGCATCTTTAATTTTACTCATAATAGTGAAAATGCATCCATCCACACAATTGACACTAAATCTGGGTAAAAGCGGCAACCAGAACCGACTGGGCCCGGTTCTAATACGACCACTATTTTAATCGCAAAATGCCTGTTTTGGACAATGTTTATGGTGGGAAACATTATTTTTATAGAAAATAGTGAAACTACATCCACCTACTCAACCAACACAAATTCTGGGTAAATACACCAACCAGAACCGATTGGGCCTTGTTCTGATACAACCACTATTTTTATCGCAAAATGTTTTGGACACTATTGACGGTGGGAAATATTCCCAAAACATCCCTGCATCTTTCATTTTACACATAATAGTGAAAATGCATCCATCCACACAATTGACACTAAATCTGGGTAAAAGCGGCAACCAGAACCGACTGGTCCCGGTTCTAATTCAACAACCATGCAAAATTAAGATCCATTGGAGGTTTTTTTATTCTTGTATAAAAAAGCCCCAAAACATCCCTGCATGATTATTTTTAAACAGAATAGTAAAATATACATCCCAATCATCTTTGGACACAAGTTTCAGATATAAACAGCAACCAGACCCGACTGGACCCAGTTATAATGCAACTACTATTTTTTATCGCAAAATGCATGTTTTGGAGAAAATTTACGCTGGGTGTGAAATATATTTGCATGCATATATATATAATCTTGCACCCATTTCACTATGATATATTAAAGGTTACTAGAATAGAATATTAATTTACACCTATTGGTTAAAATGTGCACTACACCTTTTGTACTCCACCTCCTTCATTTGTATTGACGCCTCCCATTTTTATGACTTGTCTTATCTCTAATAAAACCACAGTTGAAGCAACTTTTCAGCGGGAAACAGCCTTGAGGAGCTTGGAGAGTAGTCACACTATCGGGCCTCTGATTTGTCCACTCCCCCGCTTCTGCAGAAGCGACCTATAACTTTCATTCCATCCGCATCAGTGTGTGTTCCTGTGTTCGAGTTTATTTAAGTGTTGGCTGGTAGCCCCAACACTGGGAAATACCCCTAGAACCATCCTGGATCTTTATTTTTAGACAGAATAGTGAAAATACATCCACCTACACAATCAACACTAACTCTGGGTAAAAGCACGAACCAGAACTGACTGGGCTTGGTTTTACTACAACCACCATGCAAAATAAAGTGCCCAAATGGAGGTCATTTATTCGGGCATAGAAGAACTTCTGAACATCCCCAGATGATAAATTTTATACAGAATAGTCAAAACAACAACCCCATTCCTATTGGACACACGTTACGGGTGTATACACAAACCAGAACCGACTGGGCCTGGTTCTAATACAACCACTATTTTTGTCGCAAAATACATGTTTTTGACACTATTTATGGTGGGAAATAGTCTCAGAACATCCCTGGATCTTTATTCTTACAGAGAATAGTGAAAATACATCCACCCACACAATCGACACTGATTGTGGGTAAAGCACCAACCAGAACCGACTGGGCCTGGTTCTAAACAACCACTTGTAAATAAAGTGCCCAAATTGAGGTCATTGATTCGGGCATAACAGAATTTCTGAACATCCCTAGAATATTATTTTTATAAAGAATAATCAAAAATACATCCCCATCATCATTGGACACAAATTCTGGGTAAAAACACGAACCAGAACCGACTGGGCCTGGTTCTAATACAACCACTACTTGAACCGCAAAATGCCTGTTTTGGACACTGTTTGTGGTGGGAAATAGCTCCAGAACCATCCTGGATCATTATTGTTATACAAAATAGTGAAAATACATCCACTCACACAATAAACACAAATTCTGGGTAAAAGCACCAACCAAAACCGACTGGGCCTGTTTCTAAACCACCACTTGTAAATAAAGTCACCAAATGAAAGAAATTCATTCGGGCATAGCAGAACTTCTGAACATCGCTAGATGATTATTTCTATACAGAATAGTCAAGTATACATCCCCATCATAATTGGACACAAGTTCCGTATACAAACACCCACCAGAACCGACTGGACCCTGTTATAATGCAACCACTATTTTGTATCGCCTGTTTTGGACACTGTTTATGGTGGGTAATAGCTCCAGAATCACCTAGAATGATGCCAATGAATGACTTACTTGAAATGGACGATTTTACACTATATAGACAGGAACTATGTGTCTCTGACAGTGTGTTTAGCAGCAGGGGAACGTTTCAGTTTTTATTGCCTTAATGTGCTTTTCATGGCCTGATAATCACGTTTTGGCCAAGTGTGATAGTTTTCATTGTAACTTAATTTCTATCACTTTGAACGATGCCAAATAAAAAACTTACTTGAATTGGACGATTTTTCACTATATACACAGTAACTGTGTCTCTGACAGTTTGTTTGGCAGCAAGGGAACTTTTCAGTTTTTAATTGCCTTAATGTACTTTTCATGCCCTGAAAATCACGTTTTGGCCTAGTATGATTGTTTTCATTAGAACTCAATTTCTAGCCATGAGAATGATGCCAAATGGATAACTTACTTGAATTGAACGATTTTACACTATATACACAGTAACTATGTGTCTCTGACAGTTTGTTTGGCAGCAGGGTAACATGTAAGATTAGACAAAGTATCTTTGCAAAGGCTTGTTCATATTGTATAAGTTTTTGTGAGTATAACAGCATCGTAGTCATCCTTATGGCTGACATGTCAGCATAAACACCCAACTGTCTGACTGAATAAACAATCTTAGTCTTGTGATTGGGGTGACATGTCAGCACAAATACTCAACTGTCTGACACTGATTAATTACTTTTTGCCCTGCAAATGACTGAAATGTATCTGTCCAAAGTCTTAGTGACAACTGTCAGTTTTTCCTGTATTCAAGACACACACACACCGGTCATTCGACTAGAGTTGCAGGAACATCGCGTTGAGCAGGACCCTACTGTAGGAACTCTCACTGTCCACTTTGCAGTCTGGTAATAAATCAATTGGTCCGGGACCAATGAAAGTAGAATGAGAATTAGCAAGGGCTTTATAGTCTTGGTCTGTTTATAGAGTCAGGGACTTAACTAAGACAAAGTCAGGGACTTTTGATCTTTGTGTGTTCAGAGATATTGGGTTAATCACAAAGTAGAGATCAATTTCGGGTAATTGAGAAAATAATTGTTGTTTAAACTATTAAGTAGGTGATTAATATGGGTCAGAAAGCAACAAAAGGGATGGGTTTATTGTCAGATTGCAAAATGAAAATCGGAGAGTTACCGGGACGAGATATCATGGTCCAGCTTGGGCTAAGTGGCCTAGTGGCCACCCAAAATGGCCTCTGACCCAGGGAATTACAGACCAAAAATATCTTCCACACCACCACATCTAACAGCTTCTACTCTCTCGACATTGTCGGGAATGATTCTGCCAAGGTAGCTGAAAGTCTAAGAGAACAGTCTGAAGATATCTGCCCAGCAGCACCAAGACAGGAACAACAAACATGGCCATTACATGTCACCCTGAAGTTCATGGGAGACCGGACGACAAGTGGTTAAACCAATTCTCACAGTTGCCCACTCAACGAATCATAATTAACCACGTATATGCAACTGACCTAATGGACAACCCATTGCCCCCGGACACATTGCCTATGGGGATGGATCATCATCAAAAACCCTGGATGGAGAAAAACACAACGTCTATGCCGTGGTGACTCAAAAAGACAACCTCAAGACAGGATGACTCCCGGCGACTGGTCTGCACAAGCCGCAGAAAAAGTGGCACTGACAGAGGCATGTAGACTATTCCTAGAACAAGACGTGACGGTGGAAAGACACAGCCCAATCCCTGCTGAATTCCTAAGAGAAATGCAAAATCATTCCCCAGAAAAAGAGAAACTGCAATGGGAAACAGAAGGAGCCACTCAACACAAGAACGGACTCTATGCAGTAGAAAACACGCCATGCGTGACACGATCATTGTTTGAAGTAATTGCCAAATTGAGCCATGGGAGGAGCCATGTCTCAACAGGAGGGATGATCAGTACAGTACAACAAACAATGCATGTTCCCAGAGGTCTCCAAACTTACTTAAATTTTTTTGGCAATAAACTGTCTGAACTGCTGTAGACACAACTCTCAAGGCAACGAACGACCCAAGCATGGAACAAAGCAAACAGGAACATATCCCTTCGAGCTTCTGAACATGGATTTCATCAAACTGAACCAGTGCTGGACTCATCGAACAAACCATTAGAACAGTAAAACTCAGACTCAGAAAACCATGGAAGACACAGGAAAACCATGGCAAGAATGCCTGAGCCTGGTAGAAACGTACATGAGAATCATTCCAACAGCAAAGGGATACACACCATTTGAGGCAGTGAACGACAGACCCTTCCACTTAACAATGTGGGAAAAAGATCTGGTGGTCGAAGAGAAAGGAGAAACAGATTCCCTCACTAAGTGGTTATGCAAAATGTTCCAAGAAATAACTGTGATGAATGGAAAATAATCTGCCGACATCTTCTCTGTCTCCCACAGAGGAGGTCCTGTCCCCAGGAGACCTGGTACTCGTCAAGGTGATAAAAAGAAAGTGCTGGTCTTCTCCACGTTGGGACGGACCTCACCGTGTGATTTTGCCCACACCCACCGCCATCAAAATCGAAGGAAGAGACACCTGGATACATCAGTCCCACAGTAAACAAAGTACAAGAATGAAGTGGCTACTCATCATCATCATCACCGCTCTGTGTTCAACCACATGGGGGGAACGTACCAGAACCTTGGTACACTCCCACTGGAGGAGAATGCCCCACTAGCTGGTTGAGGAAACGATTAGGGGCCCCCAGATCTGCATACCATTAACCAAGACACCAATCGTCGTTCAAGTCCCTTTGCTCAGCCTACAGCTTACTCACTTGGGATTACACAGGACTGACTCCAGTTATTTTTATTGGTACCTACAAGCTCCCAGAGTCTGAGTTGTCTGGCCAGACACCTGGGACCAGGTCCTCCTCCATACAGGCTACAAGACAATCACATGGCCCCTTTCCAAAGAAGCTACCACCATGACCGCTAACTTCACCAAGTTAGCCACCACCATCAAAGATGGTAAACATACGCTGGAGCTCACGACCAATATCCAACAAAAAGGCTGCATCAACCTATGCCTCCGACCGGACCGACCAGGAAAAGACCCCCTCTTTACTATCACCATCCGCACTACTAGTCCAGCCATGGTCCCCAAAGTGATTGGTGTGAACCCCTTCGTAGAACCAACCGCCACACGCCTACTCAAAATCCGTACGGCAGGAACACCTAAGCCTGAGGAGATACACCTAATTCTCGCCCATGTCCAAACACAAGAAGAAAACGAGTACAACCTGATGATGAGGAACAGTTAATACAGATACACCACACTCACAGCCCGCACCACAACCACAGCTATGGTCCAACCGACAGAACGAAGAACTCGCCAACCTCACCTACAACTGTATCCTGGGTAATCTGAGAGAATCCTTCCAGCAAAGCTCGACCGCCTACATACCATGGTCGCAGTACCATTAGCAGCTACAGTCAATACCGCAACGTAAGTCCAGTGCAACAACCGAACAGACTGTTATCCATCCTGTTTCAACTTCCGCGGACCGGATCCGAAGACCCCTTTAGACCAAGTTCACGTCACCAGGTGTGCCGAGATCAGACATATTCCTTCCCAATCATGGACAGTACTGGACCAAATATGGTGGCTCTGCGAATGACAAGTGTATATGATCTTCCCCGCCAATACAACTGGGCTCTGTGTCCCTACATCTGCATCCGACCACACGAACGTTCTAACAGCAGACTCGATTCCAACTGTTAGACGCCAACCCACATCTACCCACCAGGCGTCAACGACGGAACTTTGATTTCTTCCCCCATGATTCAGTGTGGAGCTCGGATGTCACCCTCGTATACAAACACTGGTCAGTCTCCTCCAAAATCATGATGGCGGTGTTCCCCAGGGTAGGAACAGCGAAGAACACCCTACGTCTGGAAACCATTGACTACAGATTCCAGGCCCGACACTAATCAATTACTTTTTGCCCTGCAAATGACTGAAACGTATCTGTCCAAAGTCTTAGGGACAACTGTCAGTTTTGCCTGTATTTAAGACAAACTCACTGGTCATTCAACTAGAGTTGCAGTAACATCGCAGTGAACAGGACCCCACTGTAGGAACTCTCACTGTCCACTTTGCAGTCTGGTAATACATATTTTCTATTTAAATTTAACTCACTCTTTCTTAGCCTGCTCCTGAAGTTGTATTTTCAGACCTAACAAACATTTCAGTTTTTTTGCCCTAATGTGCGTTTCATGCGCTGAAAATCACGTTTTGGCCAAGTATCATAGTTTTCACTATAACTTAACCTAACCCTAACCCTTACCATAACCCTAACCCTAACCCTAACCCTAACCCTAACCCTAACCCTAATTCTAACCCAAACCCTAACCCTAACCCTAACCCTAACTCCCATCACTTAGAATGATATCAAATGAAAAACCTACTTAATTTGGACGATTATACACTATATACACAGTAACTATGTGTCACTGACAGTTTGTTTCGCAGCGGGGGGACATTTCAGTTTTTATTGCCTTAATGTGCATTTCATGCGCTGAAAATCACGTTTTGGCCAAGTATCATAGTTTTCACTATAACTTAATTTATATCACTTAGAATGATGCTCAATGCAAAACTTACTTGAAATGGACGATTTTACACTATATACACAGTAACTATGTGTCTCTGACAGTTTGTTTCGCAGCAGGGGAACATTTCAGTTTTTATTGCCTTAACGTGCGTTTCATGCGCTGAAAATTACGTTTTGGCCAAGTACCATAGTTTTCACTATAACTTAATTTCTATCACTTAGAATGATGCTAAATAAACTTACTTGAATTGGACGATTTTACACTATATACACAGTAACTTTGTGCTCTGACAGTTTGTTTCGCAGCAGGGGAACATTTCAGCTTTTATTGCCTTAACGTGCGTTTCATGCGCTGAAAATCACGTTTTGGCCAAGTATCACAGTTTTCCCTATAACTTAATTTATATCACTTAGAATGATGCTAAATGCAAAACTTACTTGAATTGGACGATTTTACACTATATACACAGTAACTATGTGTCTCTGACAGTTTGTTTCGCAGCAGGGGAACATTTCAGTTTTTATTGCCTTAACGTGCGTTTCATGCGCTGAAAATCACGTTTTGGCCAAGTATCATAGTTTTCACTATAACTTAATTTCTATCACTTAGAATGATGCTAAATGCAAAACTTACTTGAATTGGACGATTTTACACTATATACACAGTAACTTTGTGCCTCTGACAGTTTGTTTCACAGCAGGGGAACATTTCAGTTTTTATTGCCTTAACGTGCGTTTCATACGCTGAAAATCACGTTTTGGCCAAGTATCATAATTTTCACTATAACTTGATTTCTATCACTTAGAATGATGCTAAATGCAAAACTTACTTGAATTGGACGATTTTACACTATATACACAGTAACTTTGTGCCTCTGACAGTTTGTTTCGCAGCAGGGGAACATTTCAGTTTTTATTGCCTTAACGTGCGTTTCATGCGCTAAAAATCACGTTTTGGCCAAGTATCATAGTTTTCACTATAACTTAATTTCTATCACTTAGAATGATGCTAAATGCAAAACTTACTTGAATTGGACGATTTTACACTATATACACAGTAACTTTGTGCCTCTGACAGTTTGTTTCGCAGCAGGGGAACATTTCAGTTTTTATTGCCTTAACGTGCGTTTCATGCGCCAAAAATCACGTTTTGGCCAAGTATCATAGTTTTCACTATAACTTAATTTCTATCACTCAGAATGATGCCAAATGAAAAACCTACTTGAATTGGACGATTATACACTATAAACACAGTAACTATGTGTCTCTAAACATTTGTTTGGAAGCAGGGGAACATTTCAGTTTTTATTGACTTAACGTGCGTTTCATGCGCTGAAAATCACGTTTTGGCCGAGTATCATAGTTTTAGCTATAACTTAATTTCTATCACTTAGAATGATGCTAAATGCAAAATTTACTTGAATTGGACGATTTTACACTATATAAACTGTAACTATGTGCCTCTGACAGTTTGTTTCGCAGCAGGGGAACATTTCAGTTTTTATTGCCTTAACGTGCGTTTCATGCGCTGAAAATCACGTTTTGGCCAAGTATCATAGTTTTCCCTATAACTTAATTTATATCACTTAGAATGATGCTAAATGCAAAACTTACTTGAATTGGACGATTTTACACTATATACACAGTAACTATGTGTCTCTGACAGTTTGTTTCGCAGCAGGGGAACATTTCAGTTTTTATTGCCTTAACGTGCGTTTCATGCGCTGAAAATCACGTTTTGGCCAAGTATCATAGTTTTCACTATAACTTAATTCATATCACTTAGAATGATGCTAAATAAACTTACTTGAATTGGACGATTTTACACTATATACACAGTAACTATGTGTCTCTGACAGTTTGTTTCGCAGCAGGGTAACATTTCAGTTTTTATTGCCTTAACGTGCGTTTCATGCGCTGAAAATTACGTTTTGGCCAAGTACCATAGTTTTCACTATAACTTGATTTCTATCACTTAGAATGATGCTAAATGCAAAACTTACTTGAATTGGACGATTTTACACTATATACACAGTAACTATATGCCTCTGACAGTTTGTTTCGCAGCAGGGGAACATTTCAGTTTTTATTGCCTTAACGTGCGTTTCATGCGCTGAAAATCATGTTTTGGCCAAGTATCATAGTTTTCACTATAACTTAATTTCTAGCACTTAGAATGATGCTAAATGCAAAACTTACTTGAATTGGACGATTTTACACTATATACACAGTAACTTTGTGCCTCTGACAGTTTGTTTCGCAGCAGGGGAACATTTCAGTTTTTATTGCCTTAACGTGCGTTTCATGCGCTGAAAATCACGTTTTGGCCAAGTATAATAGTTTTCACTATAACTTAATTTCTATCACTTAGAATGATGCTAAATGCAAAACTCACTTGAATTGGACGATTTTATACTATATACACAGTAACTATATGCCTCTGACAGTTTGTTTGGAAGCAGGGGATCATTTCAGTTTTTATTGCCTTAACGTGCGTTTCATGCGCTGAAAATCACGTTTTGGCCGAGTATCATAGTTTTCACTATAACTTAATTTCTATCACTTAGAATGATGCTAAATGCAAAATTTACTTGAATTGGACGATTTTACACTATATAAACTGTAACTATGTGCCTCTGACAGTTTGTTTCGCAGCAGGGGAACATTTCAGTTTTTATTGCCTTAACGTGCGTTTCATGCGCTGAAAATCACGTTTTGGCCAAGTATCACAGTTTTCCCTATAACTTAATTTATATCACTTAGAATGATGCTAAATGCAAAACTTACTTGAATTGGACGATTTTACACTATATACACAGTAACTATGTGTCTCTGACAGTTTGTTTCGCAGCAGGGGAACATTTCAGTTTTTATTGCCTTAACGTGCGTTTCATGCGCTGAAAATCACGTTTTGGCCAAGTATCATAGTTTTCACTATAACTTAATTTCTATCACTTAGAATGATGCTAAATGCAAAACTTACTTGAATTGGACGATTTTACACTATATACACAGTAACTTTGTGCCTCTGACAGTTTGTTTCACAGCAGGGGAACATTTCAGTTTTTATTGCCTTAACGTGCGTTTCATACGCTGAAAATCACGTTTTGGCCAAGTATCATAATTTTCACTATAACTTGATTTCTATCACTTAGAATGATGCTAAATGCAAAACTTACTTGAATTGGACGATTTTACACTATATACACAGTAACTTTGTGCCTCTGACAGTTTGTTTCGCAGCAGGGGAACATTTCAGTTTTTATTGCCTTAACGTGCGTTTCATGCGCTAAAAATCACGTTTTGGCCAAGTATCATAGTTTTCACTATAACTTAATTTCTATCACTTAGAATGATGCTAAATGCAAAACTTACTTGAATTGGACGATTTTACACTATATACACAGTAACTTTGTGCCTCTGACAGTTTGTTTCGCAGCAGGGGAACATTTCAGTTTTTATTGCCTTAACGTGCGTTTCATGCGCCAAAAATCACGTTTTGGCCAAGTATCATAGTTTTCACTATAACTTAATTTCTATCACTCAGAATGATGCCAAATGAAAAACCTACTTGAATTGGACGATTATACACTATAAACACAGTAACTATGTGTCTCTAAACATTTGTTTGGAAGCAGGGGAACATTTCAGTTTTTATTGACTTAACGTGCGTTTCATGCGCTGAAAACCACGTTTTGGCCGAGTATCATAGTTTTAGCTATAACTTAATTTCTATCACTTAGAATGATGCTAAATGCAAAATTTACTTGAATTGGACGATTTTACACTATATAAACTGTAACTATGTGCCTCTGACAGTTTGTTTCGCAGCAGGGGAACATTTCAGTTTTTATTGCCTTAACGTGCGTTTCATGCGCTGAAAATCACGTTTTGGCCAAGTATCATAGTTTTCCCTATAACTTAATTTATATCACTTAGAATGATGCTAAATGCAAAACTTACTTGAATTGGACGATTTTACACTATATACACAGTAACTATGTGTCTCTGACAGTTTGTTTCGCAGCAGGGGAACATTTCAGTTTTTATTGCCTTAACGTGCGTTTCATGCGCTGAAAATCACGTTTTGGCCAAGTATCATAGTTTTCACTATAACTTAATTCATATCACTTAGAATGATGCTAAATAAACTTACTTGAATTGGACGATTTTACACTATATACACAGTAACTATGTGTCTCTGACAGTTTGTTTCGCAGCAGGGTAACATTTCAGTTTTTATTGCCTTAACGTGCGTTTCATGCGCTGAAAATTACGTTTTGGCCAAGTACCATAGTTTTCACTATAACTTAATTTCTATCACTTAGAATGATGCTAAATGCAAAACTTACTTGAATTGGACGATTTTACACTATATACACAGTAACTTTGTGCCTCTGACAGTTTGTTTCGCAGCAGGGGAACATTTCAGTTTTTATTGCCTTAACGTGCGTTTCATGCGCTGAAAATCACGTTTTGGCCAAGTATCATAGTTTTCACTATAACTTAATTTCTATCACTTAGAATGATGCTTAATGCAAAACTTACTTGAATTGGACGATTTTACACTATATACACAGTAACTTTGTGCCTCTGACAGTTTGTTTCGCAGCAGGGGAACATTTCAGTTTTTATTGCCTTAACGTGCGTTTCAAGCGCCAAAAATCACGTTTTGGCCAAGTATCATAGTTTTCACTATAACTTAATTTCTATCACTCAGAATGATGCCAAATGAAAAACCTACTTGAATTGGACGATTATACACTATATACACAGTAACTATGTGTCTCTGACAATTTGTTTGGAAGCAGGCGAACATTTCAGTTTTTATTGCCTTAACGTGCGTTTCATGCGCTGAAAATCACGTTTTGGCCGAGTATCATAGTTTTCACTATAACTTAATTTCTATCACTTAGAATGATGCTAAATGCAAAACTTACTTGAATTGGACGATTTTACACTATATAAACTGTAACTATGTGCCTCTGACAGTTTGTTTCGCAGCAGGGGAACATTTCAGTTTTTATTGCCTTAACGTGGGTTTCATGCGCTGAAAATCACGTTTTGGCCAAGTATCATAATTTTCACTATAACTTAATTTCTATCACTTAGAATGATGCTAAATGCAAAACTTACTTGAATTGGACGATTTTACACTATATACACAGTAACTATTTGTCTGTGACAGTTTGTTTCGCAGCAGGGGCACATTTCAGTTTTTATTGCCTTAACGTGCGTTTCATGCGCTGAAAATCACGTTTTGGCCAAGTATCATAGTTTTCACTATAACTTAATTTCTATCACTTAGAATGATGCTTAATGCAAAACTTACTTGAATTGGACGATTTTACACTATATACACAGTAACTATGTGTCTCTGACAATTTGTTTGGAAGCAGGGGAACATTTCAGTTTATATTGCCTTAACGTGCGTTTCATGCGCTGAAAATTACGTTTTGGCCAAGTATTATAGTTTTCACTATAACTTAATTTCTAGCACTTAGAATGATGCCAAATGCAAAACTTACTTGAATTGGACGATTTTACACTATATACACAGTAACTTTGTGCCTCTGACAGTTTGTTTCGCAGCAGGGGAACATTTCAGTTTTTATTGCCTTAACGTGCGTTTTTCATGCGCCGAAAATCACGTTTTGGCCAAAAATCATAGTTTTCACTATAACTTAATTTCTATCACTCAGAATGATGCCAAATGAAAAACCTACTTGAATTGGACGATTATACACTATATACACAGTAACTATGTGTCTCTGAAAATTTGTTTGGAAGCAGGGGAACATTTCAGTTTTTATTGCTTTAATGTGCATTTCATGCGCTGAAAATCATGTTTTGGCCAAGTATCATAGTTTTCATTATAACTTAATATCTAGCCATTAGAATGATGCCAAATTAAAAACTTATTAAATTATAAAATTTGATGATATTACACTATGTATAGAGAGACATTTGTGTCTCTGACAGTTTTACACAGTTTTACAAGTTATGACTCCAGACTCTTAGTTTACAATTCTGCCTTTATGGATACATTGCATTACCACCCCCTGAGTGGATCACTTACCTCTCACTGTCTTTCACTTACCTTCATTCAGCATGTAGGTGTCAGATCACCTTGTACCTAATGTCTATTCATATTACCTCACCCGAAGTTATTACACAGAAGAGATTGTGTTGTGTTACCCCAAGTTTAGAGTCCCAACGGATGTGGGAAACTTACAGTGTCTGTCTGCCAGAGAGCAGCAGCTGGAACCGATTGTGACCAGGGTGGCATGGGTCCCTGATCATGTCCCTGGCTCTGCTGAGGTAACGAGGGCTGGCAATGTCTTCCAGTGAGGGCAGAGTAGCCGACGATCTTCTGCGTAGTGGTGATACCTTTCTAAATAGCCTTTTTGTCTGCTGCCGTTCTTTCCGCGTACCACCAAATGTGCTTTTTATGCGCTGATTAGCACATTTTGGTCGAATATGAAAGTTTCCAAGTGTGCACTTGACCCTGGATGACCTGGAGAGTGACAGTTACTCCTGAAGTTGAACCTTTTTTTCATCCCACAATTCAAGGAAACAATTGCAAACCCTGTTAGCCAGCCTGTCTTATATTTCGCGAGGCGAACAAACAATTGAAAGGCCAACTAGTTAGTCTTTCTTACATTCCACGATCTTTTAATTCAATTGTAAAACCAGTTTGGCTAGTCTACCTTGCATTCTATGATCTTATCAAACAAAGGTAAAACCAGTATGATCACATGGTGCGACAAGAATAAACAATTATTCAGCCAGTTAGCCAGTCCATCCCACAATTCCCTCCTTTTGTGTCTGTGAAAATATCGAAATATTGAAATGGCTGTTTCCATGAGCCAGAGAAGAACCAGTCAAGCCATCCTCGTTGTGGAACCGAATCTCCGGTCACAGCTCTCTGCATGTTCCTAATAGCCTGCAGGGCATCATGGACCGAGCAGGACATGCCGGCAGGGATGAAAGGGCAGCACGAGTCTCCCACCATAGCACACACAGCCCCGCTGGATGGCCACTCCGTCAAGAGCAGGGCAGCCCTGGAAAATCACCTGGGCCATGGCGGCTACCCAGCTTGACTGATGCGCCGACACAGGCCCGGAACCTGCCTTCAATGGTCTTCAAATGCAGGGCGTTCCTTCCCGCTCCCACTCAAGGGAACTGAGCCATTACGATTTTGGATGAGACTGATCAGTATTTGTGTTTGAGGGACACATCCGAGCAACATACTGGATCATGGTCGTGAGCTCCGTCAATAATGTGCCCAAATGGAGGTCATTGATTCGGGAATAACAGAACTTCTGAAGATCCCTAGATGATTATTTTTATACATAATAATCAAAAATACATCCCCATCTTCAATGGATACAATTTTTCGGGTAAATTCACTAACCAGAACAGACTGGGCCTGGTTCTAATACAACCACTATTTTAATCACAGAATGCCTGTTTTGGACACTGTTTATGGTGGGAAAATAGCTCCAGAACCAACCTGGATCATTATTTTTACACAGAATAGTGAAAATACATCCATCTACACATTCAACACTAATTATGGGTAGAAGCACCAACCAGAACCGACTGGGCCCGGTTCTAATACGACCACTATTTTAATCGCAAAATGCCTGTTTTGGACAATGTTTATGGTGGGAAACATTATTTTTAGAGAAAATAGTGAAACTACATCCACCTACTCAACCAACACAAATTCTGGGTAAATACACCAACCAGAACCGATTGGGCCTTGTTCTAATACAACCACTATTTTTATCGCAAAATGTTTTGGACACTATTGACGGTGGGAAATATTCCCAAAACATCCCTGCATCTTTAATTTTACTCATAATAGTGAAAATGCATCCATCCACACAATTGACACTAAATCTGGGTAAAAGCGGCAACCAGAACCGACCGGGCCCGGTTGTAATACGACCACTATTTTAATCGCAAAATGCCTGTTTTGGACAATGTTTATGGTGGGAAACATTATTTTTATAGAAAATAGTGAAACTACATCCACCTACTCAACCAACACAAATTCTGGGTCAATACACCAACCAGAACCGATTGGGCCTTGTTCTAATACAACCACTATATTTATCGCAAAATGTTTTGGACACTATTGACGATGGGAAATCTTCCCAAAACATCCCTGCATCTTTAATTTTACACATAATAGTGAAAATGCATCCATCCACACAATTGACACTAAATCTGGGTAAAAGCGGCAACCAGAACCGACTGGTCCCGGTTCTAATTCAACAACCATGCAAAATTAAGATCCATTGGAGGTTTTTTTATTCTTGTATAAAAAAAGCCCCAAAACATCCCTGCATGATTATTTTTAAACAGAATAGTAAAATATACATCCCAATCATCTTTGGACACAAAATTCAGATATAAACAGCAACCAGACCTGACTGGACCCAGTTATAATGCAACTACTATTTTTTATCGCAAAATGCATGTTTTGGAGAAAATTTATGCTGGGAAATAGCCCTGGAACCATCCTGGATCTTTAATTTTAGACAGAATTGTGAAAATACATCCACCTACACAATCAACACTAACTCTGGGTAAAAGCACCAACCAGAACCGACTGGGCTTGGTTCTAATACAACCACCATGCAAAATAAAGTGCCCAAATGGAGGTCATTTATTCGGGCATAAAATAACTTCTGAACATCCCTAGATGACGATTTTTATACAGAATAGTGAAAAATACAACCCCATTCCCATCGGACACAATTTACGGGTGTATACACAAACCAGAACCGACTGGGCCTGGTTCTAATACAACCACTATGCAAAATAAAGTGCCCAAAGGGAGGTCATTGATTAGGGCATAAAAGAACTTCTGAAAATCCCTAGATGATTATTTT
Source organism: Stigmatopora nigra (assembly GCF_051989575.1). Classification (NCBI taxonomy): domain Eukaryota; kingdom Metazoa; phylum Chordata; class Actinopteri; order Syngnathiformes; family Syngnathidae; genus Stigmatopora; species Stigmatopora nigra. Next base: position 420,517 of record NW_027551611.1, read on the forward strand.
TATAGAAAATTGTCAAAAATACATCCCCATTATCATTTGACACAAGTTCCGGCTACATACATCAACCAGAACCGACTGGGCCTGGTTCTAATAGGACCACTATTTTAATCGCAAAGTGCCTGTTATGGACACTATTGACGGTGGGAAATATTCCCTGAACATCCCTGCATCTTTAATTTCACACAGAATAGTGAAAATGCATCCATCAAATCAAATGACACAAATTCTTGGTAAAAGCACCAACCAGAACCGAGTGGGCCCGGTTCTAATTCAACCACCATGCAAAATAACGATCCATAATGGAGGTTTTTTGATTCTTGTATAAAAAAAGCCACAAAACATCCCTGCATGATTATGTTTAAACAGAATAGTAAAATATACATCCCCATCATCTTTGGACACAAGTTTCGGATATAAACAGCAACCAGAACCGAGACGACCCAGTTATAATGCAACTACTATTTTTTATCACGAAATGCATGTTTTGGAGACTATTTATGGTGGCAAATACCCCTAGAACCATCCTGGATCTTTATTTTTAGACAGGATAGTGAAAATACATCCACCTACACAATCAACACTAACTCTGGGTAAAAGCACCAACCAGAACCGACTGGGCTTGGTTCTACTACAACCACGATGCAAAATAAAGTGCTCAAATGGAGGTCATTTATTCGGGCATAGAAGACCTTCTGAACATCCCTAGATGATAATTTTTTATACAGAATAGTCAAAAATACAACCCCATTCCTATTGGACACACGTTACAGGTGTATACACACACCAGAACCGACTGGGCCTGGTTCTAATACAACCACTATTTTTGTCGCAAAATGCATGTTTTTGACACTATTTATGGTGGGAAATAGTCTCAGAACATCCCTGGATCTTTATTCTTAAAGAGAATAGTGAAATCACATCCACCCACACAATCAACACTAATTGTGGGTAAAGCACCAACCAGAACCGACTGGGCCTGGTTCTAAACAACCACTTGTAAATAAAGTGCCCAAATTGAGGTCATTGATTCGGGCATAACAGAACTTCTGAACATCCCTAGAATATTATTTTTATAAAGAATAATCAAAAATACATCCCCATCATCATTGGACACAATTTCTGGGTAAAAACACGAACCAGAACCGACTGGTCCTGGTTCTAATACAACCACTACTTTAACCGCAAAATGCCTGTTTTGGACACTGTTTGTGGTAGGAAATAGCTCCAGAACCATCCTGGATCATTATTGTTATACAAAATAGTGAAAATACATCCACTCACACAATAAACACAAATTCTGGGTAAAAGCACCAAACAAAACCGACTGGGCCTGTTTCTAAACCACCACTTGTAAATAAAGTGACCAAATGAAAGTAATTCATTCGGGCATAACAGAACTTCCGAACATCGCTCGATGATTATTTCTATACAGAATAGTCAAGTATACATCCCCATCATAATTGCACACAAGTTCCGTATACAAACACCCACCAGAACCGACTGAACCCTGTTATAATGCAACCACTATTTTGTATCGCAAAATGCATGTTTTGGACACTATTTATGGTGGGAAATAGCCCCAGAACTGTCCTGGATCTTTATTTTTAGACAGAATAGTGAAAATACATCTACCCACACAATGGATAAAGCACCAACCAGAACCGACTGGGCCTGGTTCTTAAAAACCACCACTTGTAAATAAAGTGCCCAAATTGAGGTCATTGATTTGGGCATAACAGAACTTCTGAACATCCCTAGATGATTATTTTTATACAGAATAATCAAAAATACATCCTTATCATCATTGGACACAATTTCTGGGTAAAAACACCAACCAGAACCGCCTGGGACTGGTTCTATTACAACCACTATTTTAATCGCAAAATGCCTGCTTTGGACACTGATTATGGTGGGAAATAGCTCCAGAATCACCTGGAATGATGCCAATGAATGACTTACTTGAATTGGACGATTTTACACTATATACACAGGAACTATCTGTCTCTGACAGTGTGTTTGGCAGCAGGGGAACGTTTCAGTTTTTATTGCCTTAATGTGCTTTTCATGGCCTGATAATCACGTTTTGGCCAAGTATGATAGTTTTCATTGTAACTTAATTTCTATCACTTTGAACGATGCCAAATAAAAAACTTACTTGAATTGGACGATTTTTCACTACATAACAGTAACTGTGTCTCTGACAGTTTGTTTGGCAGCAGGGGAACTTTTCAGTTTTTATTGCCTTAATGTACTTTTCATGCCCTGAAAATCACGTTTTGGCCAAGTATGATTGTTTTCATTATAACTTAATTTCTAGCTTGAGAATGATGCCAAATGGATAACTTACTTGAATTGGACGATTTTTCACTTTATACACAGTAACTATGTGTCTCTGACAATTTGTTTGGCAGCAGGGGAACATGTGAGATTAGACAAAGTATCTTTGCAAATGCTTGTTCAAATTGTATAAGTTTTTGTGAGTATAACAGCATCATAGTCATCCTTATGGCTGACATGTCAGCATAAACACCCAACTGTCTGACTGAATAAACAATCTTAGTCTTGTGATTGGGGTGAAATGTCAGCACAAATACTCAACTGTCCGACACTGATCAATTACTTTTTGCCCTGCAAATGACTGAAATGTATCTGTCCAAAGTCCTAGTGACAACTGTCAGTTTTTCATGTATTTGAGACACACACACTGGTCATTCGACTAGAGTTGCAGGAACATCGCGTTGAACAGGACCCTACTGTAGGAACTCTCACTGTCCACTTTGCAGTCTGGTAATAAACCAATTGGTCCGCGACCAATGAAAGTAGAACAATAATTAGCAAGGGCTTTATAGTCTTGGTCTGTTGATAGAGTCAGGGACTTAACTAAGACAAAGTCAGGGACTTTTGGTCTTTGTGTGTTCAGAGATATTGGGTTAATCACAAAGTAGAGATCAATTTCGGGTAATTTAGAAAATAATTGTTGTTTAAACTATTAAGTCGGTGATTAATATGGGTCAGAAAGCAACAAAAGGGATGGGTTTATTGTTAGATTGCAAAATGAAAATCGGAGAGTTACCGGGACGAGATATCATGGTCCAGCTTGGGCTAAGCCTAGTGGCCACCCAAAATGGCCTCCGACCCAGGGAATTACAGACCAAAAATATCTTCCACACCACCACATCTAACAGCTTCTACTCTCTCGACATTGTCGGGAATGATTCTGCCAAGGTAGCTGAAAGTCTAAGAGAACAGTCTGAAGATATCTGCCCAGCAGCACCAGGACAGGAACAACAAACATGGCCATTACATGTCACCCTGAAGTTCATGGGAGACCGGACGACAAGTGGTTAAACCAATTCTCACAGTTGCCCACTCAACGAATCATAATTAACCACGTATATGCAACTGACCTAATGGACAACCCATTGCCCCCCGGACACATTGCCTATGGGGATGGATCCTCATCAAAAACCCTGGATGGAGAAAAACACAACGTATATGCCGTGGTGACTCAAAAAGACAACCTCAAAACAGGACGACTCCCCGGCGACTGGTCTGCACAAGCCGCAGAAATAGTGGCACTGACAGAGGCATGTAGACTATTCCTAGAACAAGACGTGACGGTGGAAAGACACAGCCCAATCCCTGCTGAATTCCTAAGAGAAATGCAAAATCATGCCCCAGAAAAAGAGAAACTGCAATGGGAAACAGAAGGAGCCACTCAGTACAAGAACAGACTCTATGCAGTAGAAAACAAGCCATGCGTCCCACGATCATTGTTTGAAGTAATTGCCAAATTGAGCCATGGGAGGAGCCATGTCTCAACAGAAGGGATGATCAGTACAGTACAACAAACAATGCATGTTCCCAGAGGTCTCCAAACTTACTTCAATTTTTTTTGCAGAAACTGTCTAAACTGCTGTAGACACAACTCTCAAGGCAATGAACGACCCAAGCATGGAACAAGGCAAACAGGAACATATCCCTTCGAGCTTCTGAACATGGATTTCATCAAACTGAACCAAAGTGCTGGACTCGTCGAACAAACCATTAGAACAGTAAAACTCAGACTCAGAAAAACCATGGAAGATACAGGAAAACCATGGCAAGAATGCCTGAGCCTGGTAAAAACGTACATGAGAATCATTCCAACAGCACAGGGATGCACACCATTTGAGGCAGTGAAAGACAGACCCTTCCACTTAACAATGTGGGAAAAAGATCTGGTGGTAGAAGAGAAAGGAGAAACAGAATCCCTCACTAAGTGGTTATGCAAAATGTTCCAAGAAAGAACTGTGATGAATGCAAAATAATCTGCCGACATCTTCTCTGTCTCCCACAGAGGAGGTCCTGTCCCCAGGAGACCTGGTACTGGTCAAGGTGATGAAAAGAAAGTGCTGGTCTTCTCCACGTTGGGACAGACCTCACCATGTGATTTTGGCCATCATCATCACCGCTCTGTGTTCAACCACATGGGGGGAACGTACCAGAACCTTGGTACACTCCCACTGGAGGAGAATGCCCCACTAGCTAGTTCAGGAAACAATCAGGGGCCCCCAGATCTGCATCCCTTTAACCAAGACACCAATCGTCGTTCAAGTCCCTTTGCTCAGCCTACAGCTTACTCACTTGGGATTACACAGGACTGACTCCAGTTATTTTTATTGGTACCTACAAGCTCCCAGAGTCTGAGTGGTCTGGCCAGACACCTTGGACCAGGTCCTCCTCCATACAGGCTACAAAACCATCACATGGCCCCTTTCCAAAGAAGCTACCACCATGACGGCTAACTTCACCAAGTTAGCCACCACCATCAAAGATGGTAAACATATGCTAGAGCTCACGACAAATATCCAACAAAAAGGCTGCATCAACCTATGCCTCCGACCGGACCGACCAGGAAAAGGCCCCCTCTTTACTATCACCATCCGCACTACTAGTCCAGCCATGGTCCCCAAAGTGATTGGTGTGAACCCCTTCGTACAACCATCCGCCACACGCCTACTCAAAATCCGTCCGGCAGGAACTCCTAAGCCTGAGTAGATACACCTTATTCTCGCCCATGTCCAAACACAGGAAGAAAACGACTACAACCCGATGATGAGGAACAGTTGGTACAGATACACCGCACTCTCAGCCCGCGCCACAACCAATGAGTTGTTATGTCTGTTCCCTCATGCCTACTGCCGTAGCCCAACCACAGCTATGGTCCCACCGACAGAACGAAGAACTCGCCAACCTCACCTACAACTGTATCCTGGGTAATCTGAGAGAATCCTTCCAGCAAAGCTCGACCGCCTACATACCATGGTCGCAGTACCATTAGCAGCTACAGTCAATACCGCAACGTATGTCCAGTGCAACAACCGAACAGACTGTTATCCATCCTGTTTCAACTTCAGCGGACCGGATCCGAAGACCCCTTTGGACCAAGTTCACGTCACCAGGTGCGCCGAGATCAGACACATTCCTTCCCAATCATGGACAGTACTGGACCAAATATGGTGGCTCTGCGAATGGCAAGTGTATATGATCATCCCCACCAATACAACTGGGCTCTGTGTCCCTACATCTGCATCCGACCACACGTACGTTCTAACAGCAGACTTGATTCCAACTGTCCACGCCAACCCACATCTACCCACAAGGCGTCAACGACGGAGCTTTGATTTCTTCCCCCATGATTCAGTTTGGGGCTCGGATGTCCCCCTCTAATACAAACACTGGTCAGTCTCCTCCAAAATCATGATGGCGGTGTTCCCCAGGGTAGGAACAGCGAAGAACACCCTACGTCTGGAAACCATTGACTACAGATTCCAGGCCCGACACTAATCAATTACTTGTTGCCCTGCAAATGATTGAAACATATGTGTCCAAAGTCTTAGGGACAACTGTCAGTTTTGGCTGTAGTTAAGACACACTCACAGGTCATTCGACTAGAGTTGCAGTAACATCGCAGTGAACAGGACCCCACTGTAGGAACTCTCACTGTCCACTTTGCAGTCTGGTAATACATATTTTCTATTTAAATTTATCTCACTCTTTCTTAGCCTGCTCCTGAAGTTGTATTTTCAGACCTAACAAACATTTTAGTTTTTTTGCCCTAATGTGCGTTTCATGCGCTGAAAATCACGTTTTGGCCAAGTATCATAGTTTTCACTATAACTTAACCTAACCCTAACCCTTACCATAACCCTAACCCTAACCCTAACCCTAACCCTAACCCTAACCCTAACCCTAACCCTCCCAAACCCTAACCCTAACCCTAACCCTAACCCTAACCCAAACCCAAACCCTAACCCTAACCCTAACTTCCATCACTTAGAATGATATCAAATGAAAAACCAACTTAATTTGGACGATTATACACTATATACACAGTAACTATGTGTCACTGACAGTTTGTTTCGCAGCGGGGGAACATTTCAGTTTTTATTGCCTTAATGTGCATTTCATGCGCTGAAAATCACGTTTTGGCCAAGTATCATAGTTTTCACTATAACTTAATTTCTATCACTTAGAATGATGCCAAATGAAAAACTTACTTGAATTGGACGATAATACACTATATACACAGTAACTATGTGTCTCTGACAGTTTGTTTCGCAGCAGGGGAACATTTCAATTTTCATTGCCTTAACATGCGTTTCATGCGCTGAAAATCACGTTTTGGACAAGTATCATAATTTTCACTTTAACTTAATTTCTATCACTTAGAATGATGCCAAATGAAAAACTTACTTGAATTGGACAATTATACACTATATACACAGTAACTATGTGTCTCTGACAGTTTGTCTCGCAGCAGGGGAACATTTCAGTTTTTATTGCCTTAACGTGCGTTTCATGCGCTGAAAATCACGTTTTGGCCAAGTATCATAGTTTTCACTATAACTTAATTTCTATCACTTAGAATGATGCCAAATGAAAAACTTATTAAATTATAAAATTTGATGATATTACACTATGTATAGAGAGACATTTGTGTCTCTGAGAGTTTTACACAGTTTTACAAGTTATGACTCCAGACTCTTAATTTACAATTCTGCCTTTATGGATACATTGCATCACCACCCCCTGAGTGGATCACTTACCTCTCACTGTCTTGCACTTACCTTCATTCAGCATGTAGGTGTCAGATCAACTTGTACCTAATGTCTATTCATATTACCTCACCCGAAGTTATTACACAGAAGGGATTGTGTTGTGTTACCCCAAGTTTAGAGTCCCAACGGATGTGGGAAACTTACAGCGTCTGTCTGCCAGAGAGCGGCAGCTGGAACCGATTGTGACCGGGGTGGCATGGGTTCCTGATCATGTCCCTGGCTCTGCTGATGTAACGAGGGCTGGCAATGTCTTCCAGTGATGGCAGAGTAGCCGACGATCTTCTGCGTAGTGGTGATACCTTTCTAAATAGCCTTTTTGTCTGCTGCCGTTCTTTCCGCGTACCACCAAATGTGCTTTTTATGCGCTGATAATCACGTTTTGGTCGAATATGAAAGTTTTCAAGTGTGCACTTGACCCTGTATGACCTGGAGAGTGACAGTTACTCCTGAAGTTGAACCTTTTTTCATCGCACAATTCAAGGAAACAATTGCAAACCCTGTTAGCCAGCCTTTCTTATATTTCGCGAGAAGAACAAACAATTGCAAGGCCAACTAGTTAGTCTTTCTTACATTCCACGATCTTTTTAATCAATTGTAAAACCAGTTTGACTAGTCTACCTTGCATTCTACGATCTTAACAAACAAAGGTAAAACCAGTATTACCACATGGTGCGACAAGAATAAACAATTATTAAGCCAGTTAGCCAGTCCATCCCACAATTCCCTCCTTTTGTGTCTGTGAAAATATCGAAATATTGAAGTGGCTGTTTCCATGAGCCAGAGAAGAACCAGTCAAGCCATCCTCGTTATGGAACCGAATCTCCGGTCACAGCTCTCTGCATGTTCCTAATATCCTGCAGGGCATCATGGACTGAGCAGGACATGCCGGCAGGGATGAAGGGGCAGCACGAGTCTCCCACCATGGCACACACACAGCCCCGCTGGGTGGCCACTCCGTCAAGAGCATGGCAGCCCTGGAAAATCACCTGGGCCATGGCGGCTACCCAGCCTGACTGATGCGCTGACACAGGCCCGGAACCTGCCTTCAATGGTCTTCAAATGCAGGGCGTTCCTTGCCGCTCCCACTCAAGGGAACTGAGCCATTAGGATTTTGGATGAGACTGACCAGTATTTGTGTTTGAGGGACACATCCGAGCCACACACTGGATCATGGTCGTGAGCTCCGTCAATAATGCAAGTGTATATGATCATCCCCGCTAATACAACTGGGCTCTGTGTCCCTACATCTGCATCCGACCACACGTACGTTCTAACAGCAGACTCGATTCCAACTGTCCACGCCAACCCACATCTACCCACCAGGCGTCAACGACGGAGCTTTGATTTCTTTCCCCATGATTCAGTGTGGGGCTCGGATGTCCCCCTCGAATACAAACACTGGTCAGTCTCCTCCAAAATCATGATGGCGGTGTTCCCCAGGGTAGGAACAGCGAAGAACACCCTACGTCTGGAAACCATTGACTACAGATTCCAGGCCTACGTCAACGCATCAGTCTGACTGCAACAAGGCTGAGAAATCCAAATAACTTCCATGACCCAGGTGATTATCCAGAACCGCCTTGCCACGACAGAAAGATCCAGTTCCACAACAAGGATGGCTTGACTTGTTCCTCTCTGACTCATCATGGACACATACTCTTTTGAAAGCCCTAGTACCAGTCGTAACTGTTATTGCTCACGTGGTTGTTGTCCTTACTTGTTGTTTGCCCTGCTTCTCAGCTTTAATCAAACATACCATTAATTCCACAGTCGAACAAATCATGATTGTTGAAACCCAGCTAATGCTAACTCGTATTCACATGCAACAATCCATATCCCAATCTGACATTGATGCTGTGCTACTGTCTGACACTGATTAATCTATCTTTCCTATTCTGAGACGCCTGGTACCCTTCCTGGTCGGTCTAAACTCCAGTTTGAAATAATTTGTGAAGAATTTCGTTCAAAAGTAGCGTCGCTAACAAACGAGGTTCCGATGTGTTTATACTCACTAACAGGAGGGATATGTAAAATTAGACAAAGTATCTTTACAAATGCTTGTTCATATTGTATTAGTTTTTGTAAGTATAACAGCATCGTAGTAATCCTTATGGCTGACATGTCAGCATAAACACCCAACTGTCTGACTGAATAATAAAGCTTAGTCTTGTGATTGGATTGACATATAATCACAAATACTCAACTGTCCGACACTGATCAATTACTTTTTGCCCTGCAAATGACTGAAACTGTCCAAAGTCCTAGGGACAACTGTCAGTTTTGCCTGTATTTAAGACACACTCACTGGTCATTCGACTAGATTTGCAGTAACATCGCGTTGAACAGGACCCCACTGCAGGAACTCTCACTGTCCACTTTGCAGTCTGGTAATATATATTTTCTTTTTTTGTCTTTCTCCTGAAGTTGAACCTCTTCTCATCGCACAATACAAGGAAAAAATTGCAAACCCTGTTAGCCAGCCTTTCTTATAATTCTCGAGGCGAACAAACAATTGCAAGGCCAACTAGTTAGTCTTTCTTACATTCCTCGATCTTTTAAATCAGTTGTAAAACCAGTTTGGCTAGTCTACCTTGCATTCTACGATCTTAAAAAACAAAGTTAAACCAGTATGACCACATGGTGCGACAAGAATAAACAATTATTAAGCCAGTTAGCCAGTCCATCCCACAATTCCCTCCTTTTGTGTCTGTGAAAATATCGAAATATTGAAGTGGCTGTTTCCATGAGCCAGAGATGAACCAGTCAAGCCATCCTCGTTGTGGAACCGGATCTCCGGTCACAGCTCTCTGCATGTTCCTAATAGCCTGCAGGGCATCATGGACCGAGCAGGACATGCCGGCAGGGATGAAGGGGCAGCACGAGTCTCCCACCATGAAACACACACAGCCCCGCTGGGTGGCCACTCCGTCAAGAGCAGGGCAGCCCTGAAAAATCACCTGGGCCATAGCGGCTACCCAGCCTGACTGATGAGCCGACACAGGCCCGGAACCTGCCTTCAATGGTCTTCAAATGCAGGGCGTTCCTTGCCGCTCCCACTCAAGGGAACTGAGCCATTAGGATTTTGGATGAGACTGACCAGTATTTGTGTTTGAGGGACACATCCGAGCCACACACTGGATCATGGTCGTGAGCTCCGTCAATAATGTGCCCAAATGGAGGTCATTGATTCGGGAATAACAGAACTTCTGAAGATCCCTAGATGATTATTTTTATACATAATAATCAAAAATACATCCCCATTGTCAATGGATACAATTTTTCGGGTAAATTCACCAACCAGAACAGACTGGGCCTGGTTCTAATACAACCACTATTTTAATCGCAGAATGCCTGTTTTGGACACTGTTTATGGTGGGAAAATAGCTCCAGAACCATCCTGGATCATTATTTTTACACATAATAGTGAAAATACATCCATCTACACATTCAAGACTAATTATGGGTAGAAGCACCAACCAGAACCGACTGGGCCTGGTTCTAATACGACCTCTTTTTTAATCGCAAAATGCCTGTTTTGGACAATGTTTATGGTGGGAAACATTATTTTTATAGAAAATAGTTAAACTACATCCACCCACTCAATCAACACAAATTCTGGGTAAATACACCAACCAGAACCGATTGGGCCTTTTTCTAATACAACCACTATTTTTATCGCAAAATGTTTTGGACACTATTGACGGCTGGAAATATTCCCAGAACATCCCTGCATTTTTAATTTTACACATAATAGTGAAAATGCATCCATCCACACAATTGACACTAAATCTGGGTAAAAGCGGCAACCAGAACCGACTGGGCCCGGTTCTAATTCAACCACCGTGCAAAATAAAGATCCATTGGAGGTTTTTGATTCTTGTGTAAAAAAAGCCCCAAAACATCCCTGCATGTTTATTTTTAAACAGAATAGTAAAATATACATCCCCATCATCTTTGGACACAAGTTTCGGATATAAACAGCAACCAGAACCGAGACTACCCAGTTATAATGCAACTATCCATCGTTCCTGCCTGCCTAAAATCTGCCACCATCATTCCTGTCGCCAAAAAGGCCAACCATCGGCAGCTTGAACGATTACAGGCCTGTTGCTCTCACGCCTGTGATCATGAAGTGCTTTGAAAAGTTGGTGGCCCGACACATCAGAAGGACAATCCCCCCCCTCAGTTGACCCTCACCAGTTTGCTTATAGAGAAAACAGGTCCACTGAGGATGCTATCGCTGTGGCTCTTCACACAGCACTGAGCCACCTGGAGCACCGGGGGAACTATGTGACGATGCTTTTCATAGACTATAGCTCAGCCTTTAACACCATCAAGCCGGACATCCTGAAGGAGAAACTCTACCACGTTGGACTATCCTCTTCAATCTGCTGCTGGGTAAAGAACTTCTTGACTGGTCGACCACAAACTGTCAGAATGGGTCCACACCTCTCTTCCGCCATTACACCGAACACTGGCTCACCACAAGGCTGTGTACTGAGTCCTGTCCTGTACTCCTTGTACACATACGACTGCACACCAGCCCACCAGTCAAACTCTATCATCAAATTTGCCGATGACACCACTGTGATCGGACTCATCTCAGGCGGGGATGAGTCAGCTTACAGAGACGAGGTCGACAAACTGTCGTCTTGGTGCTCGGCGAACAATCTTACACTAAATACCGCAAAGACTAAAGAAATAATCCTGGACTTTTGCAAGCGCAGCACAGATCTGGCCCCACTCATTAACGGAGTATGTGTAGAGAGGGTCCAATCCTTCAAATTTCTGGGAGTCCACGTCACGGATAGGCTCTCCTGGTCCACAAACACCACAGTGTTAGTAAAGAAGGCCCAGAAACGACTCTACTTTCTCAGGGTACTGAGAAGGGACAAATTGGACACCAAGCTTCTGGCAACCTTCTACAGAGCCACTGTGGAGAGCATCCTGACTTACGGCATTACAGTGTGGTATACCGGAAGCACTGCAGCAGACAAAAAAGCCATACAGAGGGTGATAAACACTGCCCAGAAGATCGTCGGCTGCTCTCTGCCATCACTAGAAGACATTGCCAACCCCCGATACCTTAGAAGAGCCGGGTCCATTGTTGGAGACCCATACCACCCTGGACACGGCCTGTTCCAGTTGCTTCCATCTGGCAGACGCTACAGGTCCTACAAAGCACGGACAAACAGGCTCAAGGACAGCTTTTTCCCAATAGCCATCAGGTCTCTGAACCTGCAGCAACACGTGACGTGACGACTACACATATCCCTAATATGAAATTAAGTCAAGTCGAAATGAAGTAACAGGAAGGTCGTTTGGTGCAGATCTGCCTTCCAAAGGCTGACTGAGGGAGGGTAAGTATAAAGACTGAGAGGTAAGTGATCCACCTTATTCTTGTTGGCATCGGTGAGGCAACTTGCAGTCGCCGCAAAATGGCGCTCAAGGCGGAGAGCTAACAAGTATGAATATGTCATAAATAAATGTCATAAATGTGTCTGGCCTGGGAAGACGAACTTGTGGAGAAGCACTATACAATTTCGTCATACGCTGCTGAGGGTATGATGACTACTAGGCTTTTTGTCAAGTCAATGATGACGACAATGCCTATGTCTGATTTTCATTTTTTCATTTTTTCAACTACTATTTTTTATCGCAAAATGCATGTTTTGGAGACTATTTATGGTGGTAAATACCCCTAGAACCATCCTGGATCTTTATTTTTAGACAGAATAGTGAAAATACATCCACCTACACAATCAACACTAACTCTGGGTAAAAGCACCAACCAGAACCGACTGGGCTTGGTTCTACTACAACCAACATGCAAAATAAAGTGCCCAAATGGAGGTCATTTATTCGGGCATAGAAGAACTTCTGAACATCCCTAGATGATAATTTTTTATACAGAATAGTCAAAAATACAACCCCATTCCTATTGGACACACGTTACGGGTGTATACACAAACCAGAACCGACTGGGCCTGGTTCTAATACAACCACTATTTTTGTCGCAAAATGCATGTTTTTGACACTATTTCTGGTGGGAAATAGTCTCAGAACATCCCTGGGTCTTTATTCTTACAGAGAATAGTGAAAATACATCCACCCACACAATCGACACTAATTGTGGGTAAAGCACCAACCAGAACCGACTGGGCCTGGTTCTAAACAACCACTTGTAAATAAAGTGCCCAAATTGAGGTCATTGATTAGGGCATAACAGAACTTCTGAACATCCCTAGAATATTATTTTTATAAAGAATATTTAAAAATACATCCCCATAATCATTGGACACAATTTCTGGGTAAAAACACGATTCAGAACCGACTGGGCGTGGTTCTAATACAACCACTACTTTAACCGCAAAATGCCTGTTTTGGACACTGTTTGTGGTGGGAAATAGCTCCAGAATCATCCTGGATCATTATTGTTATACAAAATAGTGAAAATACATCTACTCACACAATAAACACAAATTCTGGGTAAAAGCACCATCCAAAACCTACTGGGCCTGTTTCTAAACCACCACTTGTAAATAAAGTGACCAAATAAAAGTAATTCATTCGGGCATAACAGAACTTCTGAACATCGCTAGATGATTACTTCTTTACAGAATAGTCAAGTATACATCCCCATCATAATTGGACACAAGTTTCGTATACAAACACCCACCAGAACCGACTGGACCGTTATAATGCAGCCACTATTTTGTATCGCAAAATGCATGTTTTGGATACTATTTATGGTCGGAAATAGCCCCGGAACTGTCCTGGATCTTTATTTTTAGACAGAATAGTGAAAATACATCTACCCACACAATGGATTCTATATCTGGGTAAAAGCACCAACCAGAACCGACTGGGCCTGGTTCTTAAAAACCACCACTTGTAAATAAAGTGCCCAAATTGAGGTCATTTAATCGGGCATAACAGAACTTCTGAACATCCCTAGATGATTATTTTTATACAGAATAATCAAAAATACATCCTTATCATCATTGGACACAATTTCTGGGTAAAAACACCAACCAGAATCGCCTGGGCCTTGTTCTAATACAACCACTATTTTAATTGCAAAATGCCTGTTTTGGACACTTTTTATGGTGGTAAATAGCTCCAGAATCACCTAGAATGATGCAAATGAAAGACTTACATGGATAGGACGATTTTACACTATATACACAGGAACTATGTGTCTCTGACAGTGCGTTGGCAGCAGGGGAACGTTTCAGTTTTTATTGCCTTAATGTGCTTTTCATGGACTGATAATCACGTTTTGGCCAAGTATGATAGATTTCATTGTAACTTAATTTCTATCACTTTGAACAATGCCGAATAAAAAACTTACTTGAAATGGACGATTTTACACTATATACACAGTAACTGTGTCTCTGACAGTTTGTTTGGCAGCAGGGCAACTTTTCAGTTTTTATTGCCTTAATGTACTTTTCATACCCTGAAAATCACGTTTTGGCCAAGTATGATTGTTTTCATTGTAACTTAATTTTTAGCAATGAGAATAATGTCAAATGGATAACTTACTTGAATTGGACGATTTTACACTAATATGGGTCAGAAAGCAACAAAAGGGATGGGTTTATTGTCAGACTGCAAAATGAAAATCGGAGAGTTACCGGGACGAGATATCATGGTCCAGCTTGGGCTAAGCTTAGTGGCCACCCAAAATGGCCTCCGACCCAGGGAATTACAGACCAAAAATATCTTCCACACCACCACATCTAACAGCTTCTACTCTCTCGACATTGTCGGGAATGATTCTGCCAAGGTAGCTGAAAGTCTAAGAGAACAGTCTGAAGATATCTGCCCAGCAGCCCCAGGGCAGGAACAACAAACATGGCCATTACATGTCACCCTGAAGTTCATGGGAGACCGGACGACAAGTGGTTAAACCAATTCTCACAGTTGCCCACTCAACGAATCATAATTAACCACGTATATGCAACTGACCTAATGGACAACCCATTGCCCCCCGGACACATTGCCTATGGGGATGGATCATCATCAAAAACCCTGGATGGAGAAAAACACAACGTATATTCCGTGGTGACTCAAAAAGACAACCTCAAGACAGGACGACTCCCCGGCGACTGGTCTGCACAAGCCGCAGAAATAGTGGCACTGACAGAGGCATGTAGACTATTCCTAGAACAAGACGTGACGGTGGAAAGACACAGCCCAATCCCTGCTGAATTCCTAAGAGAAATGCAAAATCATGCCCCAGAAAAAGAGAAACTGCAATGGGAAACAGAAGGAGCCACTCAACACAAGAACGGACTCTATGCAGTAGAAAACAAGCCATGCGTCCCACTATCATTGTTTGAAGTAATTGCCAAATTGAGCCATGGGAGGAGCCATGTCTCAACAGAAGGGATGATCAGTACAGTACAACAAACAATGCATGTTCCCAGAGGTCTCCAAACTTACTTCAATTTTTTTTGCAGAAACTGTCTAAACTGCTGTAGACACAACTCTCAAGGCAATGAACGACCCAAGCATGGAACAAGGCAAACAGGAACATATCCCTTCGAGCTTCTGAACATGGATTTCATCTAACTGAACCAAAGTGCTGGACTCGTCGAACAAACCATTAGAACAGTAAAACTCAGACTCAGAAAAACCATGGAAGATACAGGAAAACCATGGCAAGAATGCCTGAGCCTGGTAAAAACGTACATGAGAATCATTCCAACAGCACATGGATGCACACCATTTGACGCAGTGAAAGACAGACCCTTCCACTTAACAATGTGGGAAAAAGATCTGGTGGTAGAAGCGAAAGGAGAAACAGAATCCCTCACTAAGTGGTTATGCAAAATGTTCCAAGAAAGAACTGTGATGAATGCAAAATAATCTGCCGACATCTTCTCTGTCTTCCACAGAGGAGGTCCTGTCCCCAGGAGACCTGGTACTCGTCAAGGTGATGAAAAGAAAGTGCTGGTCTTCTCCACGTTGGGACGGACCTCACCGTGTGATTTTGGCCATCATCATCACCGCTCTGTGTTCAACCACATGGGGGGAACGTACCAGAACCTTGGTACACTCCCACTGGAGGAGAATGCCCCGCTAGCTGGTTCAGGAAACGATCAGGGGCCCCCAGATCTGCATCCCATTAACCAAGACACCAATCGTCGTTCAAGTCCCTTTGCTCAGCCTACAGCTTACTCACTTGGGATTACACAGCACTGACTCCAGTTATTTTTATTGGTACCTACAAGCTCCCAGAGTCTGAGTGGTCTGGCCAGACACCTTGGACCAGGTCCTCCTCCATACAGGCTACAAAACCATCACATGGCCCCTTTCCACCATGACCGCTAACTTCACCAAGTTAGCCACCACCATCAAAGATGGTAAACATATGCTAGAGCTCACGACCAATATCCAACAAAAAGGCTGCATCAACCTATGCCTCCGACCGGACCGACCAGGAAAAAAGGCCCCCTCTTTAATATCACCATCCGCACTACTAGTCCAGCCATGGTCCCCAAAGTGATTGGTGTGAACCCCTTCGTACAACCATCCGCCACACGCCTACTCAAAATCCGTCCGGCAGGAACTCCTAAGCCTGAGTAGATACACCTTATTCTCGCCCATGTCCAAACACAGGAAGAAAACGACTACAACCCGATGATGAGGAACAGTTGGTACAGATACACCGCACTCTCAGCCCGCGCCACAACCAATGAGTTGTTATGTCTGTTCCCTCGTGCCTACTGCCGTAGCCCAACCACAGCTATGGTCCAACCGACAGAACGAAGAACTCGCCAACCACACCTACAACTGTATCCTGGGTAATCTGAGAGAATCCTTCCAGCAAAGCTCGACCGCCTACATACCATGGTCGCAGTACCATTAGCAGCTACAGTCAATACCGCAACGTATGTCCAGTGCAACAACCGAACAGACTGTTATCCATCCCGTTTCAACTTCAGCGGACCGGATCCGAAGACCCCTTTGGACCAAGTTCACGTCACCAGGTGCGCCGAGATCAGACACATTCCTTCCCAATCATGGACAGTACTGGACCAAATATGGTGGCTCTGCGAATGGCAAGTGTATATGATCATCCCCACCAATACAACTGGGCTCTGTGTCCCTACATCTGCATCCGACCACACGTACGTTCTAACAGCAGACTCGATTCCAACTGTCGACGCCAACCCACATCTACCCACCAGGCGTCAACGACGGAGCTTTGATTTCTTCCCCCATGATTCAGTTTGGGGCTCGGATGTCCCCCTCTAATACAAACACTGGTCAGTCTCCTCCAAAATCATGATGGCGGTGTTCCCCAGGGTAGGAACAGCGAAGAACACCCTACGTCTGGAAACCATTGACTAGAGATTCCAGGCCCGACACTAATCAATTACTTGTTGCCCTGCAAATGACTGAAACGTATCTGTCCAAAGTCTTAGGGACAACTGTCAGTTTTGGCTGTAGTTAAGACACACTCACTGGTCATTCGACTAGAGTTGCAGTAACATCGTAGTGAACAGGACCCCACTGTAGGAACTCTCACTGTCCACTTTGCAGTCTGGTAATACATATTTTCTATTTAAATTTATCTCACTCTTTCTTAGCCTGCTCCTGAAGTTGTATTTTCAGACCTAACAAACATTTCAGTTTTTTTGCCCTAATGTGCGTTTCATGCGCTGAAAATCACGTTTTGGCCAAGTATCATAGTTTTCACTATAACTTAACCTAACTAACCCTAACCCTAACCCTAACCCTAACCCTAACTTCCATCACTTAGAATGATATCAAATGAAAAACCTACTTAATTTGGACGATTATACACTATATACACAGTAACTATGTGTCACTGACAGTTTGTTTCACAGCGGGGGAACATTTCAGTTTTTATTGCCTTGACGTGCATTTCATGTGCTGAAAATCACGTTTTGGCCAAGTATCATAGTTTTCACTATAACTTAATTTCTATCACTTAGAATGATGCCAAATGAAAAACTTACTTGAATTGGACGATAATACACTATATACACAGTAACTATGTGTCTCTGACAGTTTGTTTCGCAGCAGGGGAACATTTCAGTTTTTATTGCCTTAACGTGGGTTTCATGCGCTGAAAATCACGTTTTGGCCAAGTATCATAATTTTCACTATAACTTAATTTCTATCACTTAGAATGATGCTAAATGCAAAACTTACTTGAATTGGACGATTTTACACTATATACACAGTAACTATGTGCCTCTGACAGTTTGTTTCGCAGCAGGGGAACATTTCAGTTTTTATTGCCTTAACGTGCGTTTCATGCGCTGAAAATCACGTTTTGGCCAAGTATCATAGTTTCACTATAACTTAATTTCTAGCACTTAGAATGGTGCCAAATGCAAAACTCACTTGAATTGGACGATTTTACACTATATACACAGTAACTATGTGCCTCTGACAGTTTGTTTCGCAGCAGGGGAACATTTCAGTTTTTATTGCCTTAACGTGCGTTTCATGCGCTGAAAATCACGTTTTGGCCGAGTATCATAGTTTTCACTATAACTTAATTTCTATCACTTAGAATGATGCTAAATGCAAAACTTACTTGAATTGGACGATTTTACACTATATAAACTGTAACTATGTGCCTCTGACAGTTTGTTTCGCAGCAGGGGAACATTTCAGTTTTTATTGCCTTAACGTGCGTTTCATGCGCTGAAAATCACGTTTTGGCCAAGTATCATAGTTTTCACTATAACTTAATTTATATCACTTAGAATGATGCTAAATGCAAAACTTACTTGAATTGGACGATTTTACACTATATACACAGTAACTATTTGTCTGTGACAGTTTGTTTCGCAGCAGGGGAACATTTCAGTTTTTATTGCCTTAACGTGCGTTTCATGCGCTGAAAATCACGTTTTGGCCAAGTATCATAGTTTTCACTATTACTTAATTTCTATCACTTAGAATGATGCTAAATGAAAAACTTACTTGAATTGGACGATATTACACTACATACACAGTAACTATGTGTCTCTGACAGTTTGTTTCGCAGCAGGGGAACATTTCAGTTTTTATTGCCCAAATGTGCGTTTCATGCGCTGAAAATCACGTTTTGGCCAAGTATCATAATTTTCACTATAACTTTAAATGCAAAACTTACTTGAATTATACGATGTTACACTATATATACAGTAACTATGTGCCTCTGACAGTTTGTTTCGCAGCAGGGGAACATTTCAGTTTTTATTGCCTTAACGTGCGTTTCATGCGCCGAAAATCACGTTTTGGCCAAAAATCATAGTTTTCACTATAACTTAATTTCTATCACTCAGAATGATGCCAAATGAAAAACCTACTTGAATTGGACGATTATACACTATATACACAGTAACTATGTGTCTCTGACAATTTGTTTGGAAGCAGGGGAACATTTCAGTTTTTATTGCTTTAATGTGCATTTCATGCGCTGAAAATCATGTTTTGGCCAAGTATCATAGTTTTCATTATAACTTAATATCTAGCCATTAGAATGATGCCAAATTAAAAACTTATTAAATTATAAAATTTGATGATATTACACTATGTATAGAGAGACATTTGTGTCTCTGACAGTTTTACACAGTTTTACAAGTTATGACTCCAGACTCTTAATTTACAATTCTGCCTTTATGGATACATTGCATCACCACCCCCTGAGTGGATCACTTACCTCTCACTGTCTTTCACTTACCTTCATTCAGCATGTAGGTGTCAGATCACCTTGTACCTAATGTCTATTCATATTACCTCACCCGAAGTTATTACACAGAAGAGATTGTGTTGTGTTACCCCAAGTTTAGAGTCCCAACGGATGTGGGAAACTTACAGTGTCTGTCTGCCAGAGAGCAGCAGCTGGAACCGATTGTGACCAGGGTGGCATGGGTCCCTGATCATGTCCCTGGCTCTGCTGAGGTAACGAGGGCTGGCAATGTCTTCCAGTGAGGGCAGAGTAGCCGACGATCTTCTGCGTAGTGGTGATACCTTTCTAAATAGCCTTTTTGTCTGCTGCCGTTCTTTCCGCGTACCACCAAATGTGCTTTTTATGCGCTGATTAGCACATTTTGGTCGAATATGAAAGTTTCCAAGAGTGCACTTGACCCTGGATGACCTGGAGAGTGACAGTTACTCCTGAAGTTGAACCTTTTTTTCATCCCACAATTCAAGGAAACAATTGCAAACCCTGTTAGCCAGCCTTTCTTATATTTCGCGAGGCGAACAAACAATTGAAAGGCCAACTAGTTAGTCTTTCTTACATTCCACGATCTTTTAATTCAATTGTAAAACCAGTTTGGCTAGTCTACCTTGCATTCTATGATCTTATCAAACAAAGGTAAAACCAGTATGATCACATGGTGCGACAAGAATAAACAATTATTCAGCCAGTTAGCCAGTCCATCCCACAATTCCCTCCTTTTGTGTCTGTGAAAATATCGAAATATTGAAATGGCTGTTTCCATGAGCCAGAGAAGAACCAGTCAAGCCATCCTCGTTGTGGAACCGAATCTCCGGTCACAGCTCTCTGCATGTTCCTAATAGCCTGCAGGGCATCATGGACCGAGCAGGACATGCCGGCAGGGATGAAAGGGCAGCACGAGTCTCCCACCATGGCACACACAGCCCCGCTGGGTGGCCACTCCGTCAAGAGCAGGGCAGCCCTGGAAAATCACCTGGGCCATGGCGGCTACCCAGCCTGACTGATGCGCCGACACAGGCCCGGAACCTGCCTTCAATGGTCTTCAAATGCAGGGCGTTCCTTCCCGCTCCCACTCAAGGGAACTGAGCCATTACGATTTTGGATGAGACTGATCAGTATTTGTGTTTGAGGGACACATCCGAGCAACACACTGGATCATGGTCGTGAGCTCCTTCAATAATGTGCCCAAATGGAGGTCATTGATTCGGGAATAACAGAACTTCTGAAGATCCCTAGATGATTATTTTTATACATAATAATCAAAAATACATCCCCATCGTCAATGGATACAATTTTTCGGGTAAATTCACTAACCAGAACAGACTGGGCCTGGTTCTAATACAACCACTATTTTAATCCCAGAATGCCTGTTTTGGACACTGTTTATGGTGGGAAAATAGCTCCAGAACCAACCTGGATCATTATTTTTACACAGAATAGTGAAAATACATCCATCTACACATTCAACACTAATTATGGGTAGAAGCACCAACCAGAACCGACTGGGCCCGGTTCTAATACGACCACTATTTTAATCGCAAAATGCCTGTTTTGGACAATGTTTATGGTGGGAAACATTATTTTTAGAGAAAATAGTGAAACTACATCCACCTACTCAACCAACACAAATTCTGGGTAAATACACCAACCAGAACCGATTGGGCCTTGTTCTAATACAACCACTATTTTTATCGCAAAATGTTTTGGACACTATTGACGGTGGGAAATATTCCCAAAACATCCCTGCATCTTTAATTTTACTCATAATAGTGAAAATGCATCCATCCACACAATTGACACTAAATCTGGGTAAAAGCGGCAACCAGAACCGACTGGGCCCGGTTCTAATACGACCACTATTTTAATCGCAAAATGCCTGTTTTGGACAATGTTTATGGTGGGAAACATTATTTTTATAGAAAATAGTGAAACTACATCCACCTACTCAACCAACACAAATTCTGGGTCAATACACCAACCAGAACCGATTGGGCCTTGTTCTAATACAACCACTATATTTATCGCAAAATGTTTTGGACACTATTGACGATGGGAAATCTTCCCAAAACATCCCTGCATCTTTAATTTTACACATAATAGTGAAAATGCATCCATCCACACAATGGATACTAAATCTGGGTAAAAGCGGCAACCAGAACCGACTGGTCCCGGTTCTAAATCAACAACCATGCAAAATTAAGATCCATTGGAGGTTTTTTATTCTTGTATAAAAAAAGCCCCAAAACATCCCTGCATGATTATTTTTAAACAGAATAGTAAAATATACATCCCAATCATCTTTGGACACAAAATTCAGATATAAACAGCAACCAGACCCGACTGGACCCAGTTATAATGCAACTACTATTTTTTATCGCAAAATGCATGTTTTGGAGAAAATTTATGCTGGGAAATAGCCCTAGAACCATCCTGGATCTTTAATTTTAGACAGAATTGTGAAAATACATCCACCTACACAATCAACACTAACTCTGGGTAAAAGCACCAACCAGAACCGACTGGGCTTGGTTCTAATACAACCACCATGCAAAATAAAGTGCCCAAATGGAGGTCATTTATTCGGGCATAAAATAACTTCTGAACATCCCTAGATGACGATTTTTATACAGAATAGTGAAAAATACAACCCCATTCCCATCGGACACAATTTACGGGTGTATACACAAACCAGAACCGACTGGGCCTGGTTCTAATACAACCACTATGCAAAATAAAGTGCCCAAAGGGAGGTCATTGATTAGGGCATAAAAGAACTTCTGAAAATCCCTAGATGATTATTTTTATAGAAAATTGTCAAAAATACATCCCCATTATCATTTGACACAAGTTCCGGCTACATACATCAACCAGAACCGACTGGGCCTGGTTCTAATAGGACCACTATTTTAATCGCAAAGTGCCTGTTATGGACACTATTGACGGTGGGAAATATTCCCTGAACATCCCTGCATCTTTAATTTCACACAGAATAGTGAAAATGCATCCATCAAATCAAATGACCCAAAATTCTTGGTAAAAGCACCAACCAGAACCGAGTGGGCCCGGTTCTAATTCAACCACCATGCAAAATAACGATCCATAATGGAGGTTTTTGATTCTTGTATAAAAAAAGCCACAAAACATCCCTGCATGATTATGTTTAAACAGAATAGTAAACTATACATCCCCATCATCTTTGGACACAAGTTTCGGATATAAACAGCAACCAGAACCGAGACGACCCAGTTATAATGCAACTACTATTTTTTTATCACGAAATGCATGTTTTGGAGACTATTTATGGTGGCAAATACCCCTAGAACCATCCTGGATCTTTATTTTTAGACAGAATAGTGAAAATACATCCACCTACACAATCAACACTAACTCTGGGTAAAAGCACCAACCAGAACCGACTGGGCTTGGTTCTACTACAACCACGATGCAAAATAAAGTGCTCAAATGGAGGTCATTTATTCGGGCATAGAAGACCTTCTGAACATCCCTAGATGATAATTTTTTATACAGAATAGTCAAAAATACAACCCCATTCCTATTGGACACACGTTACAGGTGTATAAACACACCAGAACCGACTGGGCCTGGTTCTAATACAACCACTATTTTTGTCGCAAAATGCATGTTTTTGACACTATTTATGGTGGGAAATAGTCTCAGAACATCCCTGGATCTTTATTCTTAAAGAGAATAGTGAAATCACATCCACCCACACAATCAACACTAATTGTGGGTAAAGCACCAACCAGAACCGACTGGGCCTGGTTCTAAACAACCACTTGTAAATAAAGTGCCCAAATTGAGGTCATTGATTCGGGCATAACAGAACTTCTGAACATCCCTAGAATATTATTTTTATAAAGAATAATCAAAAATACATCCCCATCATCATTGGACACAATTTCTGGGTAAAAACACGAACCAGAACCGACTGGTCCTGGTTCTAATACAACCACTACTTTAACCGCAAAATGCCTGTTTTGGACACTGTTTGTGGTAGGAAATAGCTCCAGAACCATCCTGGATCATTATTGTTATACAAAATAGTGAAAATACATCCACTCACACAATAAACACAAATTCTGGGTAAAAGCACCAAACAAAACCGACTGGGCCTGTTTCTAAACCACCACTTGTAAATAAAGTGACCAAATGAAAGTAATTCATTCGGGCATAACAGAACTTCCGAACATCGCTAGATGATTATTTCTATACAGAATAGTCAAGTATACATCCCCATCATAATTGCCCACAAGTTCCGTATACAAACACCCACCAGAACCGACTGGACCCTGTTATAATGCAACCACTATTTTGTATCGCAAAATGCATGTTTTGGACACTATTTATGGTGGGAAATAGCCCCAGAACTGTCCTGGATCTTTATTTTTAGACAGAATAGTGAAAATACATCTACCCACACAATGGATACTATATCTGGGTAAAAGCACCAACCAGAACCGACTGGGCCTGGTTTTTAAAAACCACCACTTGTAAATAAAGTGCCCAAATTGAGGTCATTGATTCGGGCATAACAGAACTTCTGAACATCCCTAGATGATTATTTTTTAACAGAATAATCAAAAATACATCCTTATCATCATTCGACACAATTTCTGGGAAAAACACCAACCAGAATCGCCTGGGCCTGGTTCTAATACAAGCACTATTTTAATCGCAAAATGCCTGTTTTGGACACTTTTTATGGTGGGAAATAGCTCCAGAATCACCTAGAATGATGCCAATGAAAGACTTACATGGATAGGACGATTTTACACTATATACACAGGAACTATGTGTCTCTGACAGTGTGTTTGGCAGCAGGGGAACGTTTCAGTTTCACTATTTTTATCGCAAAATGTTTTGGACACCATTGACAGTGGGAAATATTCCCAGAACATCCCTGCATCTTTAATTTTACACATAATAGTAAAAATGCATCCATCCACACACTTGACACTAAATGTGGGTAAAAGCGGCAACCAGAAACGACTGGGCCCGGTTCTAATTCAACCACCATGCAAAATTAAGATCCATTGGAGGTTTTTGATTCTTGTATAAAAAAGCCCCAAAACATCCCCGCATTATGTTTAAACAGAATAGGAAAATATACATCCCCTTCATCTTTGGACACAAGTTTCGGATTTAAACAGCAACCAGAACCGAGACGACCCAGTTATAATGCAACTACTATTTTTTTTCGCAAAATGCATGTTTTGGAGACTATTTATGTTGGCAAATACCCCTAGAACCATCCTGGATCTTTATTTTTTGACAGAATAGTGAAAATACATCCAACTACACAATCAACACTAACTCTAGGTAAAAGCACCAACCAGAACCGACTCGGCTTGGTTCTACTACAACCACCATGCAAAATAAAGTGCCCAAATGGAGGTCATTTATTCGGGCATAGAAGAACTTCTGAACATCCCTAGATGATATTTTTTTATACAGAATAGTAAAAAATACAACCCCATTCCTATTGGACACACGTTACGGGTGTATACACAAAACAGAACCGACTGGGCCTGGTTCTAATGCAACCACTATTTTTGTCGCAAAATGCATGTTTTTGACACTATTAATGGTGGGAAATAGTCTCAGAACATCCCTGGATCTTTTTTTCTTACAGAGAATAGTGAAAATACATCCACCCACACAATTGACACTAATTGTGGGTAAAGCAGCAACCAGAACCGACTGGGCCTGGTTCTAAACAACCACTTGTAAATAAAGTGTCCAAATTGAGGTCATTGATTCGGGCATAACAGAACTTCTGAACATCCCTAGAATATTATTTTTATAAAGAATAATCAAAAATACATCCCCATCATCATTGGACACAATTTCTGGGTAAAAACACGAACCTGAACCGACTGGTCCTGGTTCTAATACAACCACTAGTTTAACCGCAAAATGCCTGTTTTGGACACTGTTTGTGGTGGGAAATAGCTCCAGAACCATCCTGGATCATTATTGTTATACGAAATAGTGAAAATACATCCACTCAACAATAAACACAAATTCTGGGTAAAAGCACCAACCAAAACCGACTGGGCCTGTTTCTAAACCACCACTTGTGAATAAAGTGACCAAATGAAAGTAATTCATTCGGGCATAACAGAACTTCTGAACATCGCTAGATGATTATTTCTATACAAAATAGTCAAGTATACATCCCCATCATAATTGGACACAAGTTATTGTATACAAACACCCACCAGAACCGACTGGACCCTGTTATAATGCAACCACTATTTCTTATTGCCTGTTTTGGACACTGTTTATGGTGGGAGATAGCTCCAGTATCACCTAGAATGATGCCAATGAAAGACTTACTTGAATTGGACGATTTTACACTATATACACAGGAACTATGTGTCTCTGACAGTGTGTTTGGCAGCAGGGGAACGTTTCAGTTTTTATTGCCTTAATGTGCTTTTCATGGCCTGATAATCACGTTTTGGCCAAGTATGATAGTTTTCATTGTAACTTAATTTCTATCACTTAGAACAATGCCAACAAAAAAACTCACTTGAATTGGACGATTTTACACTATATACACAGTAACTGTGTCTCTGACAGTTTGTTTGGCAGCAGGGAAACTTTTCAGTTTTTATTGCCTTAATGTACTTTTCATGCCCTGAAAATCACGTTTTGGCCAAGTATGATTGTTTTCATTATAACTTAATTTCTAGCCATGAGAATGATGCCAAATGGATAACTTACTTGAATTGGACGATTTTACACTATATACACAGTAACTATGTGTCTCTGACAGTTTGTTTGGCAGCAGGGGAACATGTAAGATTAGACAAAGTATCTTTGCAAATGCTTGTTCATATTGCATAAGTTTTTGTGAGTATAACAGCATCATAGTCATCCTTATGGCTGACATGTCAGCATAAACACCCAACTGTCTGACTGAATAAACAATCTTAGTCTTGTGATTGGGGTGACATGTCAGCACAAATACTTAACTGTCCGACACTGATCAATTACTTTTTGCCCTGCAAATGACTGAAATGTATCTGTCCAAAGTCCTAGTGACAACTGTCAGTTTTTCCTGTATTTGAGACACACACACTGGTCATTCGACTAGAGTTGCAGGAACATCGCGTTGAACAGGACCCTACTGTAGGAACTCTCACTGTCCACTTTGCAGTCTGGTAATAAACCAATTGGTCCGGGATCAATGAAAGTAGAACAATAATTAGCAAGGGCTTTATAGTCTTGGTCTGTTAATAGAGTCAGGGACTTAACTAAGACAAAGTCAGGGACCTTTGGTCTTTGTGTGTTCAGAGATATTGGGTTAATCACAAAGTAGAGATCTGAAATAACTGTGATGAATGGAAAATAATCTGCCGACATCTTCTCTGTCTCCCACAGAGGAGGTCCTGTCCCCCAGGAGACCTTATTACTTGTTATGTCGTTCCCTCATGCCTACTGCCGTAGCCCAACCACAGCTATGGGCCAACCGACAGAACGAAGAACTCGCCAACCTCACCTAAAACTGTATCCTGGGTAATCTGAGAGAATCCTTCCAGCAAAGCTTGACCGCCTACATACCATGGTCGCAGTACCATTAGCAGCTACAGTCAATACCGCAACATATGTCCAGTGGAACAACCGAACAGACTGTTATCCATCCTGTTTCAACTTCAGCGGACCTGATCCGAAGACCTCTTTAGACCAAGTTCACGTCACCAGGTGCGCCGAGATCCGACACATTCCTTCCCAATCATGGACAGTACTGGACCAAATATGGTGGCTCTGGGAATGGCAAGTGTATATGATCATCCCCGCCAATACAACTGGGCTCTGTGTCCCTACATCTGCATCCGACCACACGTACGTTCTAACAGCAGAATCGATTCCAACTGTCGACGCCAACCCACATCTACCCACCAGGCGTCAATGACGGAGCTTTGATTTCTTCCCCCATGATTCAGTGTGGGGCTCGGATGTCCCCGTCGAATACAAACACTGGTCAGTCTCCACCAAAATCATGATGGCGGTGTTCCCCAGGGTAGGAACAGCGAAGAACACCCTACGTCTGGAAACCATTGACTACAGATTCCAGGCCTACGTCAACGCATCAGTCCGACTGCAACAAGGCTGAGAAATCCAAATAACTGCCATGACCCAGAGGATTATCCAGAATCGCCTTGCCCTCGACAGAAGAACCGCCCAGCAGGGAGGTGTGTGTGCCATGGTAGGAGACTCATGCTGCACCTTCATTCCTGCCAACGAATCCCACTCAGTCCATGATGCCTTACAAACTATGAAGAACATACAGAACGCTATGACCAAAGATCCAGTTCCACAACAAGGATGGCTTGACTTGTTCCTCTCTGGCTCATCATGGACACATACTCTTTTAAAAGCCCTAGACCAGTCGTAACTGTTATTGCTCTCGTGCTTGTTGTCCTTACTTGTTGTTTGCCCTGCTTCTCAGCTTTAATCAAACGTACCATTAATCCCACAGTCGAACAAATCATGATTGTTGAAACCCAGCTAATGCTAACTCGTATTCACATGCAACAATCCATATCCCAATCTGACATTGATGCTGTGCTACTGTCTGACACTGATTAATATATCTTTGCTATTCTGAGACGCCTGGTACCCTTCCTGGTCGGTCTAAACTCCAGTTTGAAATAATTTGTGAAGAATTTTGTTCAAAAGTAGCGTCGCTAACAAACGATGTTCCGATGTGTTTATACTCACAAATAGGAGGGATATGTAAAATTAGACAAAGTATCTTTACAAATGCTTGTTCATATTGTATTAGTTTTTGTAAGTATAACAGCATCGTAGTAATCCTTATGGCTGACATGTCAGCATAAACACCAAACTGTCTGACTGAATAATAAAGCTTAGTCTTGTGATTGGGTTGACATGTAATCACAAATACTCAACTGTCCGACACTGATCAATTACTTTTTGCCCTGCAAATGACTGAAACGTATCTGTCCAAAGTCTTAGGGACAACTGTCAGTTTTGCCTGCATTTAAGACACACTCACTGGTCATTCGACTAGAATTGCAGTAACATCGCGTTGAACAGGACCCCACTGCAGGAATTCTCACTGTCCACTTTGCAGTCTGGTAATACATATTTTCTTTTTATATTTATCTCACTCTTTCTTAGCCTGCTCCTGAAGTTGTATTTTCAGCCCTAACAAACATTTCAGTTTTTTTTGCCTTAGTGCTTTTCATGCGCTGAAAATAACGTTTTGGCCAAGTATGGTAATTTTCATTATAACTTAATTTCTATCACTTAGAATGATGCGAAATGAAAAAAAGTACTTGGATTGGAGAATTTTACACTATATACAAAGTAACTATGTGTCTCTGACGATTTGTTTGGCAGCAGGGGAACACTTCAGTTTTTATTGCCTTAATGTGCTTTTCATGCACTGAAAATCATGTTTTGGCCGAGTATGATAGTTTTCATTATAACTTATTTTCTATCACTAAGAATGAAAAAAAAATGAAAATCTTACTTGAATTGGACGATTATACACTATATACACATTAACTATGTGTCTCTGACAGTTTGTTTCGCAGCAGGGGAACATTTCAGTTTTTATTGACTTAAAGTGCTTCTCATGCGCTGAAAATCACGTTTTGGCCAAGTATCATAGTTTTCACTGTAACTTAGTTTCTATCACTCAGAATGATAACAAATGAAAAACTTACTTGAATTGGACGATAATACACTATATACACAGTAACTATGTGTCTCTGACAGTTGGTTTCGCAGCGGGGGAACATTTCAGTTTTTATTGCCTTAATGTGCATTTCATGCGCTGAAAATCACGTTTTGGCCAAGTATCATAGTTTTCACTGTAACTTAGTTTCTATCACTCAGAATGATAACAAATGAAAAACTTACTTGAATTGGACGATAATACACTATATACACAGTAACTATGTGTCTCTGACAGTTTGTTTCGCAGCGGGGGAACATTTCAGTTTTCATTGCCTTAATGTGCATTTCATGCGATGAAAATCACGTTTTGGCCAAGTATCATAGTTTTCACTATAACTTAATTTCTATCACTCAGAATAATGCCAAAAGAAAAACCTACTTGAATTGGACGATTATACACTATATACACAGTAACTATGTGTCTCTGACAGTTTGTTTGGAAGCAGGGGAACATTTCAGTTTTTATTGCCTTAACGTGCGTTTCATGCGCTGAAAATGACGTTTTGGCCAAGTATCATAGTTTTCACAATAACTTAATTTCTAGCCATTAGAATGATTTAAAATGAATAACTTACTCGAATTGGACGATTTCACACTATATACACTGTAACTAAGTGTCTCTGACAGTTTGTTTGGCAGCAGGGGAACATTTCAGTTTTTTTTGCCTTAATGTGCTTTTCATGCGCTGAACATCATGTTTTGGCCAAGTATCATAGTTTTCACTATAACTTAATTTCTAGCACTTAGAATGAGGCCAAATGAAAAACTTATTAAATTATAAAATTTGATGATATTACACTATGTATAGAGAGACATTTGTGTCTCTGACAGTTTTACACAGTTTTACAAGTTATGACTCCAGACTCTTAATTTACAATTCTGCCTTTATGGATACATTGCATCACCACCCCCTGAGTGGATCACTTACCACTCACTGTCTTGCACTTACCTTCATTCAGCATGTAGGTGTCAGATCAACTTGTACCTAATGTCTATTCATATTACCTCACCCGAAGTTATTACACAGAAGGGATTGTTTTGTGTCACCCCAAGTTTAGAGTCCCAACGGATGTGGGAAACTTACAGCGTCTGTCTGCCAGAGAGCAGCAGCTGGAACCGATTGTGACCAGGGTGGCATGGGTCCCTGATCATGTCCCTGGCTCTGCTGAGGTAACGAGGGCTGGCAATGTCTTCCAGTGAGGGCAGAGTAGCCGACGATCTTCTGCGTAGTGGTGATACCTTTCTAAATAGCTTTTTTGTCTGCTGCCGTTCTTTCCGCGTACCACCAAATGTGTTTCTTATGCGCTGATAAGCACATTTTGGTCGAATATTAAAGTTTCCAAGTGTGCACTTGACCCTGGATGACCTGGAGAGTGACAGTTACTCCTGAAGTTGAACCTTTTTTTCATCCCACAATTCAAGGAAACAATTGCAAACGCAAATGCATGTTTTTGACACTATTTCTGGTAGGAAATAGTCTCAGAACATCCCTGGATCTTTATTCTTACAGGGAATAGTGAAAATACATCCACTCACACAATCGACACTAATTGTGGGTAAAGCACCAACCAGAACCGACTGGGCCTGGTTCTAAACAACCACTTGTAAATAAAGTGTCCAAATTGAGGTCATTGATTCGGGCATAACAGAACTTCTGAACATCCCTAGAATATTATTTTTATAAAGAATAATCAAAAATACATCCCCATCATCATTGGACACAATTTCAGGGTAAAAACACGAACCAGAACCGACTGGTCCTGGTTCTAATACAACCACTACTTTAACCGCAAAATGCCTGTTTTTGACACTGTTTGTGGTGGGAAATAGCTCCAGAACCATCCTTGATCATTATTGTTATACAAAATAGTGAAAATACATCCACTCACACAATAAACACAAATTCTGGGTAAAAGCACCAACCAAAACCGACTGGGCCTGTTTCTAAACCACCACTTGTGAATAAAGTGAACAAACACCCACCAGAACCGACTGGACCCTGTTATAATGCAACCACTATTTTGTATCGCCTGTTTTGGACACTGTTTATGGTGGGAGATAGCTCCAGTATCACCTAGAATGATGCCAATGAAAGACTTACTTGAATTGGACGATTTTACACTATATACACAGGAACTATGTGTCTCTGACAGTGTGTTTGGCAGCAGGGGAACGTTTCAGTTTTTATTGCCTTAATGTGCTTTTCATGGCCTGATAATCACGTTTTGGCCAAGTATGATAGTTTTCATTGTAACTTAATTTCTATCACTGTCAGGTTTAATTACCTTCGTCCGTAATTATCAATAACTGCAGGAAGACATCTTATTCAATTATTGACATTTAATTAAATAGAAATGGATACAACAGGTAAAAGCCTCCGGAGGGGAGCGTTACAGCAAGTGTCACCTTACAACTTCCGAACGTCTCCTCGAATAGACGTTTTCGTCCCATTCTTATGGTCACAAGTTACAGAGTTGTTGATCATTCCATCACGTATGAGTAAAAACAACATCTGGGACTACAATAACAATCAAAGTATTTTACTAATAACAAAAACAGGGACTAGACCTAACAATATTTAGATTAGAGTAATTATACAACCTCCTTGACCTAAGAATCATATAATATAATCATAATCATATAATCGTTACATACAGAAAAACCCGAAGTGTACGGTTACATAACGATAACAATATTCTTGTTATTGTCCGAATAGCCCTGTCCTCGTCACCAAGGGCCCACCAAATCTCAAGGACCCAGATTGGGTGGATTGTTTGTATAACCATCCTGGAACAGGCTGTCCAGGTTAAAGATGACTTGGTGTGACCTCAACACTTTTGAAAAACAGAAAGAGAATGATTTAACAAAGTAATGAATTGATACAGAGAAAAGAAAGAGAATGATTTAATAAAGAAATGAATTAATATAACTATTATAATAGTAAAACAGAACAAACCCAACAATCACTTAGAACGATGCGAAATAAAAAACTCACTTGAATTGGACGATTTTACACTATATACACAGTAACTGTGTCTCTGACAGTTTGTTTGGCAGCAGGGAAACTTTTCAGTTTTTATTGCCTTAATGTACTTTTCATGCCCTGAAAATCACGTTTTAGCCAAGTATGATTGTTTTCATTATAACCTAATTTCTAGCCATGAGAATGATGCCAAATGGATAACTTACTTGAATTGGACGATTTTACACTATATACACAGTAACTATGTGTCTCTGACAGTTTGTTTGGCAGCAGGGGAACATGTAAGATTAGACAAAGTATCTTTGCAAATGCTTATTCATATTGTATACATTTTTGTGAGTATAACAGCATCGTAGTCATCCTTATGGCTGACATGTCAGCATAAACACCCAACTGTCTGACTGAATAAACAATCTTAGTCTTGTGATTGGGGTGACATGTCAGCACAAATACTCAACTGTCTGACACTGATTAATTACTTTTTGCCCTGCAAATGACTGAAATGTATCTGTCCAAAGTCTTAGTGACAACTGTCAGTTTTTCCTGTATTTAAGACACACACACCGGTCATTCGACTAGAGTTGCAGGAACATCGCGTTGAGCAGGACCCTACTGTAGGAACTCTCACTGTCCACTTTGCAGTCTGGTAATAAATCAATTGGTCCGGGACCAATGAAAGTAGAATGACAATTAGCAAGGGCTTTATAGTCTTGGTCTGTTAATAGAGTCAGGGACTTAACTAAGACAAAGTCAGGGACTTTTGGTCTTTGTGTGTTCAGAGATATTGGGTTAATCACAAAGTAGAGATCAATTTCGGGTAATTTAGAAAATAATTGTTGTTTAAAATATTAGGTCGGTGATTAATATGGGTCAGAAAGCAACAAAAGGGATGGGTTTATTGTCAGATTGCAAAATGAAAATCGGAGAGTTACCGGGACGAGATATCATGGTCCAGCTTGGGCTAAGCCTAGTGGCCACCCAAAATGGCCTCCGACCCAGGGAATTACAGACCAAAAATATCTTCCACACCACCACATCTAACAGCTTCTACTCTCTCGACATTGTCGGGAATGATTCTGCCAAGGTAGCTGAAAGTCTAAGAGAACAGTCTGAAGATATCTGCCCAGCAGCACCAGGACAGGAACAACAAACATGGCCATTACATGTCACCCTGAAGTTCATGGGAGACCGGACGACAAGTGGTTAAACCAATTCTCACAGTTGCCCACTCAACGAATCATAATTAACCACGTATATGCAACTGACCTAATGGACAACCCATTGCCCCCCGGACACATTGCCTATGGGGATGGATCATCATCAAAAACCCTGGATGGAGAAAAACACAACGTATATGCCGTGGTGACTCAAAAAGACAACCTCAAGACAGGACGCCTCCCCGGCGACTGGTCTGCACAAGCCGCAGAAATAGTGGCACTGACAGAGGCATGTAGACTATTCCTAGAACAAGACGTGACGGTGGAAAGACACAGCCCAATCCCTGCTGAATTCCTAAGAGAAATGCAAAATCATTCCCCAGAAAAAGAGAAACTGCAATGGGAAACAGAAGGAGCCACTCAACACAAGAACGGACTCTATGCAGTAGAAAACAAGCCATGCGTGACATGATCATTGTTTGAAGTAATTGCCAAATTGAGCCATGGGAGGAGCCATGTCTCAACAGGAGGGATGATCAGTACAGTACAACAAACAATGCATGTTCCCAGAGGTCTCCAAGCTTACTTAATTTTTTTTGGCAATAAACTGTCTGAACTGCTGTAGACACAACTCTCAAGGCAATGAACGACCCAAGCATGGAACAAGGCAAACAGGAACATATCCCTTCGAGCTTCTGAACATGGATTTCATCAAACTGAACCAAAGTGCTGGACTCGTTGAACAAACCATTAGAACAGTAAAACTCAGACTCAGAAAAACCATGGAAGATACAGGAAAACCATGGCAAGAATGCCTGAGCCTGGTAAAAACGTACATAAGAATCATTCCAACAGCACAGGGATGCACACCATTTGAGGCAGTGAAAGACAGACCCTTCCACTTAACAATGTGGGAAAAAGATCTGGTGGTAGAAGAGAAAGGAGAAACAGAATCCCTCACTAAGTGGTTATGCAAAATGTTCCAAGAAAGAACTGTGATGAATGCAAAATAATCTTCCGACATCTTCTCTGTCTCCCACAGAGGAGGTCCTGTCCCCAGGAGAGCTGGTACTGGTCAAGGTGATGAAAAGAAAGTGCTGGTCTTCTCCACGTTGGGACGGACCTCACCGTGTGATTTTGGCCATCATAATCACCGCTCTGTGTTCAACCACATGGGGGGAACGTACCAGAACCTTAGTACACTCCCACTGGAGGAGAATGCCCCACTAGCTAGTTCAGGAAACAATCAGGGGCCCCCAGATCTGCATCCCATTAACCAAGACACCAATCGTCGTTCAAGTCCCTTTGCTCAGCCTACAGCTTACTCACTTGGGATTACACAGGACTGACTCCAGTTATTTTTATTGGTACCTACAAGCTCCCAGAGTCTGAGTGGTCTGGCCAGACACCTTGGACCAGGTCCTCCTCCATACAGGCTACAAAACCATCACATGGCCCCTTTCCAAAGAAGCTACCACCATGACCGCTAACTTCACCAAGTTAGCCACCACCATCAAAGATGGTAAACATATGCTAGAGCTCACGACCAATATCCAACAAAAAGGCTGCATCAACCTATGCCTCCGACCGGACCGACCAGGAAAAGGCCCCCTCTTTACTATCACCATCCGCACTACTAGTCCAGCCATGGTCCCCAAAGTGATTGGTGTGAACCCCTTCGTACAACCATCCGCCACACGCCTACTCAAAATCCGTCCGGCAGGAACACCTAAGCCTGAGTAGATACACCTTATTCTCGCCCATGTCCAAACACAGGAAGAAAACGACTACAACCCGATGATGAGGAACAGTTGGTACAGATACACCGCACTCACAGCCCGCGCCACAACCAATGAGTTGTTATGTCTGTTCCCTCATGCCTACTGCCGTAGCCCAACCACAGCTATGGTCCAACCGACAGAACGAAGAACTCGCCAACCTCACCTACAACTGTATCCTGGGTAATCTGAGAGAATCCTTCCAGCAAAGCTCGACCGCCTACATACCATGGTCGCAGTACCATTAGCAGCTACAGTCAATACCGCAACGTATGTCCAGTGCAACAACCGAACAGACTGTTATCCATCCTGTTTCAACTTCAGCGGACCGGATCCGAAGACCCCTTTGGACCAAGTTCACGTCACCAGGTGCGCCAAGATGAGACACATTCCTTCCCAATCATGGACAGTACTGGACCAAATATGGTGGCTCTGCAAATGGCAAGTGTATATGATCATCCCCACCAATACAACTGGGCTCTGTGTCCCTACATCTGCATCCGACCACACGTACGTTCTAACAGCAGACTCGATTCCAACTGTCGACGCCAACGCACATCTACCCACCAGGCGTCAACGACGGAGCTTTGATTTCTTCCCCCATGATTCAGTTCCCCAGGGTAGGAACAGCGAAGAACACCCTACGTCTGGAAACCATTGACTACAGATTCCAGGCCCGACACTAATCAATTACTTGTTGCCCTGCAAATGATTGAAACGTATGTGTCCAAAGTCTTAGGGACAACTGTCAGTTTTGGCTGTAGTTAAGACACACTCACTGGTCATTCGACTAGAGTTGCAGTAACATCGCAGTGAACAGGACCCCACTGTAGGAACTCTCACTGTCCACTTTGCAGTCTGGTAATACAAATTTTCTATTTAAATTTATCTCACTCTTTCTTAGCCTGCTCCTGAAGTTGTATTTTCAGACCTAACAAACATTTCAGTTTTTTTGCCCTAATGTGCGTTTCATGCGCTGAAAATCACGTTTTGGCCAAGTATCATAGTTTTCACTATAACTTAACCTAACCCTAACCCTAACCCTAACCCTAACCCTAACCCTAACCCTTACCATAACCCTAACCCTAACCCTAACTCTAACCCTCCCTAACCCAAACCCAAACCCTAACCCAAACCCTAACCCTAACCCTAACTTCCATCACTTAGAATGATATTAAATGAAAAACCGACTTAATTTGGACGATTATACACTATATACACAGTAACTATGTGTCACTGACAGTTTGTTTCGCAGCGGGGGAACATTTCAGTTTTTATTGCCTTAATGTGCATTTCATGCGCTGAAAATCACGTTTTGGCCAAGTATCATAGTTTTCACTATAACTTAATTTCTATCACTTAGAATGATGCCAAATGAAAAACTTACTTGAATTGGACGATAATACACTATATACACAGTAACTATGTGTCTCTGACAGTTTGTTTCGCAGCAGGGGAACATTTCAGTTTTTATTGCCTTAACGTGCGTTTCATGCGCCGAAAATCACGTTTTGGCCAAGTATCATAGTTTTCATTATAACTTAATTTCTATCACTTAGAATGATGCTAAATGCAAAACTTACTTGAAATGGACGATTTTACACTATATACACAGTAACTATGTGCCTCTGACAGTTTGTCTCGCAGCAGGGGAACATTTCAGTTTTTATTGCCTTAACGTGCGTTTCATGCGCTGAAAATCACGTTTTGGCCAAGTATCATAGTTTTCACTATAACTTAATTTCTAGCACTTAGAATGATGCCAAATGCAATACTTACTTGAATTGGACGATTTTACACTATATACACAGTAACTATGTGTCTCTGACAGTTTGTTTCGCAGCAGGGGAACATTTAAGTTTTTATTGCCTTAACGTGCGTTTCATGCGCTGAAAATCACGTTTTGGCCAAGTATCATAGTTTTCACTATAACTTAATTTCTATCGCTTAGAATGATGCTAAATGCAAAACTTACTTGAATTGGACGATTTTATACTATATACACAGTAACTATGTGCCTCTGACAGTTTGTTTCGCAGCCGGGGAACATTTCAGTTTTTATTGCCTTAACGTGCGTTTCATGTGCTGAAAATCACGTTTTGGCCAAGTATCACAATTTTCACTATAACTTAATTTCTATCACTTAGAATGATGCTAAATGAAAAACTTACTTGAATTGGACGATAATACACTATATACACAGTAACTATGTGTCTCTGACAGTTTGTTTCGCAGCAGGGGAACATTTCAGTTTTTATTGCCTTAACGTGCGTTTCATGCGCTGAAAATCACGTTTTGGGCAAGTATCATAATTTTCACTATAACTTAATTTCTATCACTTAGAATGATGCTAAATGCAAAACTTACTTGAATTGGACGATTTTACACTATATACACAGTAACTATGTGCCTCCGACAGTTTGTTTCGCAGCCGGGCAACATTTCAGTTTTTATTGCCTTAACGTGCGTTTCATGTGCTGAAAATCACGTTTTGGCCAAGTATCAAAATTTTCAATATAACTTAATTTCCATCACTTAGAATGATGCTAAATGCAAAACTTACTTGAATTGGACGATTTTACACTATATACACAGTAACTATGTGTCTCTGACAGTTTTTTTGGCAGCAGGGGAACATTTCAGTTTTTATTGCCTGAATGTGCTTTTCATGCGCTGAAAATCATGTTTAGGCCAAGTATCATGGTTTTCATTATAACTTAATATCTAGCCATTAGAATGATGCCAAATTAAAAACTTATTAAATTATAAAATTTGATGATATTACACTATATATAGAGAGACATTTGTGTCTCTGACAGTTTTACACAGTTTTACAAGTTATGACTCCAAACTCTTAATTTACAATTCTGCCTTTATGGATACATTGCATCACCACCCCCTGAGTGGATACCTTACCTCTCACTGTCTTTCACTTACCTTCATTCAGCATGTAGGTGTCAGATCACCTTGTACCTAATGTCTATTCATATTACCTCACCCGAAGTTATTACACAGAAGGGATTGTGTTATGTTACCCCAAGTTTAGAGTCCCAACGGATGTGGGAAACTTACAGCGTCTGTCTGCCAGAGAGCAGCAGCTGGAACCGATTGTGACCAGGGTGGCATGGGTCCCTGATCATGTCCCTGGCTCTGCTGAGGTAACGAGGGCTGGCAATGTCTTCCAGTGAGGGCAGAGTAGCCGACGATCTTCTGCGTAGTGGTGATACCTTTCTAAATAGCCTTTTTGTCTGCTGCCGTTCTTTCCGCGTACCACCAAATGTGCTTTTTATGCGCTGATAAGCACATTTTGGTCGAATATGAAAGTTTCCAAGTGTGCACTTGACCCTGGATGACCTGGAGAGTGACAGTTACTCCTGAAGTTGAACCTTTTTTTCATCCCACAATTCAAGGAAACAATTGCAAACCCTGTTAGCCAGCCTTTCTTATATTTCGCGAGGCGAACAAACAATTGCAAGGCCAACTAGTTAGTCTTTCTTACATTCCACGATCTTTATTCAATTGTAAAACCAGTTTGGCTAGTCTACCTTGCATTCTACGATCTTATCAAACAAAGGTAAAACCAGTATGACCACATGGTGCGACAAGAATAAACAATTATTAAGCCAGTTAGCCAGTCCATCCCACAATTCCCTTCTTTTGTGTCTGTGAAAATATCGAAATATTGAAATGGCTGTTTCCATGAGCCAGAGAAGAACCAGTCAAGCCATTCTCGTTGTGGAACCGAATCTCCGGTCACAGCTCTCTGCATGTTCCTAATAGCCTGCAGGGCATCATGGACCGAGCAGGACATGCCGGCAGGGATGAAGGGGCAGCACGAGTCTCCCACCATGGCACACACACAGCCCCACTGGGTGGCCACTCCGTCAAGAGCAGGGCAGCCCTGGAAAATCACCTGGGCCATGGCGGCTACCCAGCCTGACTGATGCGCCGACACAGGCCCGGAACCTGCCTTCAATGGTCTTCAAATGCAGGGCAATCCTTGCCGCTCCCACTCAAGGGAACTGAGCCATTAGGATTTTGGATGAGACTGACCAGTATTTGTGTTTGAGGGACACATCCGAGCCACACACTGGATCATGGTCGTGAGCTCCGTCAATAATGTGCCCAAATGGAGGTCATTGATTCGGGAATAACAGAACTTCTGAAGATCCCTAGATGATTATTTTTATACATAATAATCAAAAATACATCCCCATCGTCAATGGATACAATTTTTTGGGTAAATTCACTAACCAGAACAGACTGGGCCTGGTTCTAATACAACCACTATTTTAATCCCAGGATGCCTGTTTTGGACACTGTTTATGGTGGGAAAATAGCTCCAGAACCATCCTGGATCATTATTTTTACACAGAATAGTGAAAATACATCCATCTACACATTCAACACTAATTATGGGTAGAAGCACCAACCAGAACTGACTGGGCCCGGTTCTAATACGACCACTATTTTAATCGCAAAATGTCTGTTTTGGAAAATGTTTATGGTGGGACACATTATTTTTAAAGAAAATAGTGAAACTACATCTACCTACTCAATCAACACAAATTCTGGGTAAATACACCAACCAGAACCGATTGGGCCTTGTTCTAATACAACCACTATTTTTATCGCAAAATGTTTTGGACACTATTGACGGTGGGAAATATTCCCAAAACATCCCTGCATCTTTAATTTTACTCATAATAGTGAAAATGCATCCATCCACACAATTGACACTAAATCTGGGTAAAAGCGGCAACCAGAACCGACTGGGCCCGGTTCTAATACGACCACTATTTTAATCGCAAAATGCCTGTTTTGGACAATGTTTATGGTGGGAAACATTATTTTTATAGAAAATAGTGAAACTACATCCACCTACTCAACCAACACAAATTCTGGGTAAATACACCAACCAGAACCGATTGGGCCTTGTTCTGATACAACCACTATTTTTATCGCAAAATGTTTTGGACACTATTGACGGTGGGAAATATTCCCAAAACATCCCTGCATCTTTCATTTTACACATAATAGTGAAAATGCATCCATCCACACAATTGACACTAAATCTGGGTAAAAGCGGCAACCAGAACCGACTGGTCCCGGTTCTAATTCAACAACCATGCAAAATTAAGATCCATTGGAGGTTTTTTTATTCTTGTATAAAAAAGCCCCAAAACATCCCTGCATGATTATTTTTAAACAGAATAGTAAAATATACATCCCAATCATCTTTGGACACAAGTTTCAGATATAAACAGCAACCAGACCCGACTGGACCCAGTTATAATGCAACTACTATTTTTTATCGCAAAATGCATGTTTTGGAGAAAATGTACGCTGGGAAATAGCCCTAGAAGCATCCTGGATCTTTAATTTTAGACAGAATTGTGAAAATACATCCACCTACACAATCAATACTAACTCTGGGTATAAGACCCAACCAGAACCGACTGGGCTTGGTTCTAATACAACCACCATGCAAAATAAAGTGCCCAAATGGAGGTCATTTATTCGGGCATAAAATAACTTCTGAACATCCCTAGATGACGATTTTTATACAGAATAGTGAAAAATACAACCCCATTCCCATCGGACACAAGTTACGGGTGTATACACAAACCAGAACCGACTGGGCCTGGTTCTAATACAACCACTATGCAAAATAAAGTGCCCAAAGGGAGGTCATTGATTAGGGCATAAAAGAACTTCTGAAAATCCCTAGATGATTATTTTTATAGAGAATAGTCAAAAATACATCCCCATTATCATTTGACACAAGTTCCGGCTACATACATCAACCAGAACCGACTGGGCCTGGTTCTAATAGGACCACTATTTTAATCGCAAAGTGCCTGTTATGGACACTATTGACGGTGGGAAATATTCCCTGAACATCCCTGCATCTTTAATTTCACACAGAATAGTGAAAATGCATCCATCAAATCAAATGACACTAATTCTTGGTAAAAGCACCAACCAGAACCGACTGGGCCCGGTTCTAATTCAACCACCATGCAAAATAACTATCAAAATGGAGGTTTTTGATTCTTGTATAAAAAAGCCACAAAACATCCCTGCATGATTATGTTTAAACAGAATAGTAAAATATACATCCCCATCATCTTTGGACACAAGTTTCGGATATAAACAGCAACCAGAACCGAGACGACCCAGTTATAATGCAACTACTATTTTTTATCGCAAAATGCATGTTTTGGAGACTATTTATGGTGGCAAATACCCCTAGAACCATCCTGGATCTTTATTTTTAGACAGAATAGTGAAAATACATCCACCTGCACAATCAACACTAACTCTGGGTAAAAGCACCAACCAGAACCGACTCGGCTTGGTTCTACTACAACCACCATGCAAAATAAAGTGCCCAAATGGAGGTCATTTATTCGGGCATAGAAAAACTTCTGAACATCCCTAGATGATATTTTTTAATACAGAATAGTCAAAAATACAACACCATTCCTATTGGACACACGTTACGGGTGTAGACACAAACCAGAACCGACTGGGCCTGATTCTAATACAACCACTATTTTTGTCGCAAAATGCATGTTTTTGACACTATTTATGGTGGGAAATAGTCTCAGAACATCTCTGGATCTTTATTCTTACAGAGAATAGTGAAAATACATCCACTCACACAA
The DNA here is from genome assembly GCF_051989575.1 of Stigmatopora nigra. Taxonomy (NCBI): domain Eukaryota; kingdom Metazoa; phylum Chordata; class Actinopteri; order Syngnathiformes; family Syngnathidae; genus Stigmatopora; species Stigmatopora nigra. Next base: position 462,668 of record NW_027551611.1, read on the forward strand.
TCGACAATAATTGTGGGTAAAGCACCAACCAGAACCGACTGGGCCTGGTTCTAAACAACCACTTCTAAATAAAGTGTCCAAATTGAGGTCATTGATTCGGGCATAACAGAACTTCTGAACATCCCTAGAATATTATTTTTATAAAGAATAATCAAAAATACATCCCCATCATCATTGGACACAATTTCTGGGTAAAAACACAAACCAGAACCAACTGGTCCTGGTTATAATACAACCACTACTTTAACCGCAAAATGCCTGTTTTGGACACTGTTTGTGGTGGGAAATAGCTCCAGAACCATCCTTGATCATTATTGTTATACAAAATAGTGAAAATACATCCACTCACACAATAAACACAAATTCTGGGTAAAAGCACCAACCAAAACCGACTGGGCCTGTTTCTAAACCACCACTTGTGAATAAAGTGACCAAATGAAAGTAATTCATTCGGGCATAACAGAACTTCTGAACATCGCTAGATGATTATTTCTATACAAAATAGTCAAGTATACATCCCCATCATAATTGGACACAAGTTCCGTATACATACACCCACCAGAACCGACTGGACCCTGTTATAATGCAACCACTATTTTGTATCGCCTGTTTTGGACACTGTTTATGGTGGGAGATAGCTCCAGTATCACCTAGAATGATGCCAATGAAAGACTTACTTGAATTGGACGATTTTACACTATATATACAGGAACTATGTGTCTCTGACAGTGTGTTTGGCAGCAGGGGAACGTTTCAGTTTTTATTGCCTTAATGTGCTTTTCATGGCCTGATAATCACGTTTTGGCCAAGTATGATAGTTTTCATTGTAACTTAATTTCTATCACTTTGAACGATGCCAAATAAAAAACTTACTTGAATTGGACGATTTTTCACTACATAACAGTAACTGTGTCTCTGACAGTTTGTTTGGCAGCAGGGGAACTTTTCAGTTTTTATTGCCTTAATGTACTTTTCATGCCCTGAAAATCATGTTTTGGCCAAGTATGATTGTTTTCATTATAACTTAATTTCTAGCTTGAGAATGATGCCAAATGGATAACTTACTTGAATTGGACGATTTTTCACTTTATACACAGTAACTATGTGTCTCTGACAGTTTGTTTGGCAGCAGGGGAACATGTGAGATTAGACAAAGTATCTTTGCAAATGCTTGTTCAAATTGTATAAGTTTTTGTGAGTATAACAGCATCATAGTCATCCTTATGGCTGACATGTCAGCATAAACACCCAACTGTCTGACTGAATAAACAATCTTAGTCTTGTGATTGGGGTGACATGTCAGCACAAATACTCAACTGTCCGACACTGATCAATTACTTTTTGCCCTGCAAATGACTGAAATGTATCTGTCCAAAGTCCTAGTGACAACTGTCAGTTTTTCCTGTATTTGAGACACACACACTGGTCATTCGACTAGAGTTGCAGGAACATCGCGTTGAACAGGACCCTACTGTAGGAACTCTCACTGTCCACTTTGCAGTCTGGTAATAAACCAATTGGTCCGGGACCAATGAAAGTAGAACAATAATTAGCAAGGGCTTTATAGTCTTGGTCTGTTAATAGAGTCAGGGACTTAACTAAGACAAAGTCAGGGACTTTTGGTCTTTGTGTGTTCAGAGATATTGGGTTAATCACAAAGTAGAGATCACTTTCGGGTAATTTAGAAAATACTTGTTGTTTAAACTATTAAGTAGTTGATTAATATGGGTCAGAAAGCAACAAAAGGAATGGGTTTATTGTCAGAATGCAAAATGAAAATCGGAGAGTTACCGGGACGAGATATCATGGTCCAGCTTGGGCTAAGCCTAGTGGCCACCCAAAATGGCCTCCGACACAGGGAATTACAGACCAAAAATATCTTCCACACCACCACATCTAACAGCTTCTACTCTCTCGACATTGTCGGGAATGATTCTGCCAAGGTAGCTGAAAGTCTAAGAGAACAGTCTGAAGATATCTGCCCAGCAGCACCAGGACAGGAAGAACAAACATGGCCATTACATGTCACCCTGAAGTTCATGGGAGACCGGACGACAAGTAGTTAAACCAATTCTCACAGTTGCCCACTGTTAGACTATAAAATTTTTACCTGACTCCAATTCCTTAACTCTGTAGTCTCCGGTCTAACAATGGAGCGTGTTCAGCATCGGAGGAGACAAACCAGGGTTGAGCGAGGTTATCCACAGATGATTTATTCCATTCAAATTGATTCATACAGAGCTCCGGGTCTCCCTCCCATAGAATAAGCCCGCTGAGTGTTGATGTCCCAAAGCGGAGGATGGAAAAGACATTGTCCAAACCTGTGTTTGCCCAGTGATAGTCCAACAAAAATGCATATTCATTCGCTGATTAATAATGAGATGTGGGCTGGTCCAGGGCTGCTGTGAGGGGGGGTTTCTCTGGGCTCCACATCTTCCAGCCTTGAATCCACATCATCCAGACCTCTGTCTCTGCTGGTCCTATAAAGTCCCGACCCTCCGCCCTGCTCTTTGTTCCTCTGCCCTTTGAAGTCCTCCATCTGGTCTCTTATCAGTGTGGATCCCACCTTGAAATAAGAATCTCAGGAAGAGCCTTTTGTTAACATTATAGTTGAGGAGTCTCAGACCCATCCTTCTGTTCATATTCTATTTGAGTTGGGAACCAGTGGCAACTCTAAAACAAGACCGCCACAACAAAAGGAATGAGTAAAATGTGATATCAAAATGAAACAGCTATACTAAAAAGAATGAGTAAAATATGATATCAAAATGAAACAGCTATACTAAAAAGAATGAGTAAAATATGATATCAAAATGAAACAGCTATACTAAAAAGAATGAGTAAAATATGTCATATTCTTCACCACTCATCGAATCATAATTAACCACGTATATGCAACTGACCTAATGGACAACCCATTGCCCCCGGACACATTGCCTATGGGGATGGATCATCATCAAAAACCCTGGATGGAGAAAAACACAACGTATATGCCGTGGTGACTCAAAAAGACAACCTCAAGACAGGACGACTCCCCGGCGACTGGTCTGCACAAGCCGCAGAAATAGTGGCACTGACAGAGGCATGTAGACTATTCCTAGAACAAGACGTGACGGTGGAAAGACACAGCCCAATCCCTGCTGAATTCCTAAGAGAAATGCAAAATCATTCCCCAGAAAAAGAGAAACTGCAATGGGAAACAGAAGGAGACACTCAACACAAGAACGGACTCTATGCAGTAGAAAACAAGCCATGCGTGACACGATCATTGTTTGAAGTAATTGCCAAATTGAGCCATGGGGGGAGCCATGTCTCAACAGGAGGGATGATCAGTACAGTACAACAAACAATGCATGTTCCCAGAGGTCTCCAAACTTCATTTTTTTTGGCAGAAACTGTCTGAACTGCTGTAGACACAACTCTCAAGGCAACGAACGACCCAAGCATGGAACAAGATAAACAGGAACATATCCCTTCGAGCTTCTGAACATGGATTTTATCAAACTGAACCAAAATGCTGGACTCGTCGAACAAACCATTAGAACAGTAAAACTCAGACTCAGAAAAACCATGGAAGACACAGGAAAACCATGGCAAGAATGCCTGAGCCTGGTAGAAACGTACATGAGAATCATTCCAACAGCACAGGGATGCACACCATTTGAGGCAGTGAACGACAGACCCTTCCACTTAACAATGTGGGAAAAAGATCTGGTGGTAGAAGAGAAAGGAGAAACAGATTCTCTCACTAAGTGGTTATGCAAAATGTTCGAAGAAAGAACTGTGATGAATGCAAAATAATCTGCCGACATCTTCTCTGTCTCCCACAGAGGAGGTCCTGTCCCCAGGAGACCTGGTACTCGTCAAGGTGATAAAAAGAAAGTGCTGGTCTTCTCCACGTTGGGACGCACCTCACCGTGTGATTTTGGCCACACCCACCGCCATCAAAATCGAAGGAAGAGACACCTGGATACATCAGTCCCACAGTAAACAAAGTACAAGAATGAAGTGGCTACTCATCATCATCACCGCTCTGTGTTCAACCACATGGGGGGAATGTATCAGAACCTTGGTACACTCCCACTGGAGGAGAATGCCCCACTAGCTGGTTCAGGAAACGATCAGGGGCCCCCAGATCTGCATCCCATTAACCAAGACACCAATCGTCGTTCAAGTCCCTTTGCTCAGCCTACAGCTTACTCACTTGGGATTACACAGGACTGACTCCAGTTATTTCTATTGGTACCTACAAGCTCCCAGAGTCTGAGTGGTCTGGCCAGACACCTGGGACCAGGTCCTCCTCCATACAGGCTACAAGACCATCACATGACCCCTTTCCAAAGAAGCTACTACCATGACCGCTAACTTCACCAAGTTAGCCACCACCATCAAAGATGGTAAACATACGCTGGAGCTCACGACCAATATCCAACAGAAAGGCTGCATCAACCTATGCCTCTGACCGGACCGACCAGTAAAAGGCCCCCTCTTTTACTATGACCATCCGCACTACTAGTCCAGCCAAAGGTCCCCAAAGTGATTTGTGTGAACCCCTTCGTAAAACCATCCGCCACACGCCTACTCAAAATCCGTCCGGCAGGAACACCTAAGCCTGAGGAGATACACCTTATTCTCGCCCATGTCCAAACACAGGAAGAAAACGACTACAACCCGATGATGAGGAACAGTTGGTACAGATACACCGCACTCACAGCCCGCGCCACAACCAATGAGTTGTTATGTCTGTTCCCTCATGCCTACTGCCGTAGCCCAACCACAGCTATGGTCCAACCGACAGAACGAAGAACTCGCCAACCTCACCTACAACTGTATCCTGGGTAATCTGAGAGAATCCTTCCAGCAAAGCTCGACCGCCTACATACCATGGTCGCAGTACCATTAGCAGCTACAGTCAATACCGCAACGTATGTCCAGTGCAACAACCGAACAGACTGTTATCCATCCTGTTTCAACTTCAGCGGACCGGATCCGAAGACCCCTTTGGACCAAGTTCACGTCACCAGGTGCGCCGAGATCAGACACATTCCTTCCCAATCATGGACAGTACTGGACCAAATGTGGTGGCTCTGCGAATGGCAAGTGTATATGATCATCCCCACCAATACAACTGGGCTCTGTGTCCCTACATCTGCATTTGACCACACGTACGTTCTAACAGCAGACTTGATTCCAACTGTCGACGCCAACCCACATCTACCCACCAGGCGTCAACGACGGAGCTTTGATTTCTTCCCCCATGATTCAGTTTGGGGCTCGGATGTCCCCCTCTAATACAAACACTGGTCAGTCTCCTCCAAAATCATGATGGCGGTGTTCCCCAGGGTAGGAACAGCGAAGAACACCCTACGTCTGGAAACCATTGACTACAGATTCCAGGCCCGACACTAATCAATTACTTGTTGCCCTGCAAATGATTGAAACGTATGTGTCCAAAGTCTTAGGGACAACTGTCAGTTTTGGCTGTAGTTAAGACACACTCACTGGTCATTCGACTAGAGTTGCAGTAACATCGCAGTGAACAGGACCCCACTGTAGGAACTCTCACTGTCCACTTTGCAGTCTGGTAATACATATTTTCTATTTAAATTTATCTCACTCTTTCTTAGCCTGCTCCTGAAGTTGTATTTTCAGACCTAACAAACATTTCAGTTTTTTGCCCTAATGTGCGTTTCATGCGCTGAAAATCACGTTTTGGCCAAGTATCATAGTTTTCACTATAACTTAACCTAACCCTAACCCTAACCCTAACCCTAACCCTAACCCTAACCCTTACCATAACCCTAACCCTAACCCTAACCCTCCCTAACCCAAACCCTAACCCAAACCCTAACCCTAATTTCCATCACTTAGAATGATATCAAATGAAAAACCGACTTAATTTGGACGATTATACACTATATACACAGTACTATGTGTCACTGACAGTTTGTTTCGCAGCGGGGGAACATTTCAGTTTTTATTGCCTTAATGTGCATTTCATGCGCTGAAAATCACGTTTTGGCCAAGTATCATAGTTTTCACTATAACTTAATTTCTATCACTTAGAATGATGCCAAATGAAAAACTTACTTGAATTGGACGATAATACACTATATACACTGTAACTATGTGTCTCTGACAGTTTGTTTCGCAGCAGGGGAACATTTCAGTTTTTATTGCCTTAACGTGCGTTTCATGCGCTGAAAATCACGTTTTGGCCAAGTATCATAGTTTTCACTATAACTTAATTTCTATCACTTAGAATGATGCTAAATGCAAAACTTACTTGAAATGGACGATTTTACACTATATACACAGTAACTATGTGCCTCTGACAGTTTGTCTCGCAGCAGGGGAACATTTCAGTTTTTATTGCCTTTACGTGCCTTTCATGCGCTGAAAATTACGTTTTGGCCAAGTATCATAGTTTTCACTATAACTTAATTTCTAGCACTTAGAATGATGCCAAATGCAATACTTACTTGAATTGGACGATTTTATACTATATACACAGTAACTATGTGTCTCTGACAGTTTGTTTCGCAGCAGGGGAACATTTCAGTTTTTATTGCCTTAACGTGCGTTTCATGCGCTGAAAATCACGTTTTGGCCAAGTATCATAGTTTTCACTATAACTTAATTTCTATCACTTAGAATGATGCTTAATGAAAAACTTACTTGAATTGGACGATAATACACTATATACACAGTAACTATGTGTCTCTAAAAGTTTGTTTCGCAGCAGGGGAACATTTCAGTTTTTATTGCCTTAATGTGCGTTTCATGCGCTGAAAATCACGTTTTGGCCAAGTATCATAGTTTTCACTATAACTTAATTTCTAGCACTTAGAATGAGGCCAAATGAAAAACTTACTTGAATTGGACAATTGTACACTACATACACAGTAACTATGTGTCTCTTACAGTTTGTTTCGCAGCAGGGGAACATTTCAGTTTTTATTGCCTTAACGTGCGTTTCATGCGCTGAAAATCACGTTTTCGGCAAGTATCATAATTTTCACTATAACTTAATTTCTATCACTTAGAATGATGCTAAATGCAAAACTTACTTGAATTGGACGATTTTACACTATATACACAGTAACTATGTGCCTCCGACAGTTTGTTTCGCAGCCGGGCAACATTTCAGTTTTTATTGCCTTAACGTGCTTTTCATGTGCTGAAAATCACGTTTTGGCCAAGTATCAAAATTTTCAATATAACTTAATTTCCATCACTTAGAATGATGCTAAATGCAAAACTTACTTGAATTGGACGATTTTACACTATATACACAGTAACTATGTGTCTCTGACAGTTTGTTTGGCAGCAGGGGAACATTTCAGTTTTTATTGCCTGAATGTGCTTTTCATGCGCTGAAAATCATGTTTAGGCCAAGTATCATGGTTTTCATTATAACTTAATATCTAGCCATTAGAATGATGCCAAATTAAAAACTTATTAAATTATAAAATTTGATGATATTACACTATATATAGAGAGACATTTGTGTCTCTGACAGTTTTACACAGTTTTACAAGTTATGACTCCAAACTCTTAATTTACAATTCTGCCTTTATGGATATATTGCATCACCACCCCCTGAGTGGATACCTTACCTCTCACTGTCTTTCACTTACCTTCATTCAGCATGTAGGTGTCAGATCACCTTGTACCTAATGTCTATTCATATTACCTCACCCGAAGTTATTACACAGAAGGGATTGTGTTATGTTACCCCAAGTTTAGAGTCCCAACGGATGTGGGAAACTTACAGTGTCTGTCTGCCAGAGAGCAGCAGCTGGAACCGATTGTGACCAGGGTGGCATGGGTCCCTGATCATGTCCCTGGCTCTGCTGAGGTAACGAGGGCTGGCAATGTCTTCCAGTGAGGGCAGAGTAGCCGACGATCTTCTGCGTAGTGGTGATACCTTTCTAAATAGCCTTTTTGTCTGCTGCCGTTCTTTCCGCGTACCACCAAATGTGCTTTTTATGCGCTGATAAGCACATTTTGGTCGAATATGAAAGTTTCCAAGTGTGCACTTGACCCTGGATGACCTGGAGAGTGACAGTTACTCCTGAAGTTGAACCTTTTTTTCATCCCACAATTCAAGGAAACAATTGCAAACCCTGTTAGCCAGCCTTTCTTATATTTCGCGAGGCGAACAAACAATTGCAAGGCCAACTAGTTAGTCTTTCTTACATTCCACGATCTTTTTCCAATTGTAAAACCAGTTTGGCTAGTCTACCTTGCATTCTACGATCTTATCAAACAAAGGTAAAACCAGTATGACCACATGGTGCGACAAGAATAAACAATTATTAAGCCAGTTAGCCAGTCCATCCCACAATTCCCTTCTTTTGTGTCTGTAAAAATATCGAAATATTGAAATGGCTGTTTCCATGAGCCAGAGAAGAACCAGTCAAGCCATTCTCGTTGTGGAACCGAATCTCCGGTCACAGCTCTCTGCATGTTCCTAATAGCCTGCAGGGCATCATGGACCGAGCAGGACATGCCGGCAGGGATGAAGGGGCAGCACGAGTCTCCCACCATGGCACACACACAGCCCCACTGGGTGGCCACTCCGTCAAGAGCAGGGCAGCCCTGGAAAATCACCTGGGCCATGGCGGCTACCCAGCCTGACTGATGCGCCGACACAGGCCCGGAACCTGCCTTCAATGGTCTTCAAATGCAGGGCGTTCCTTGCCGCTCCCACTCAAGGGAACTGAGCCATTAGGATTTTGGATGAGACTGACCAGTATTTGTGTTTGAGGGACACATCCGGGCCACACACTGGATCATGGTCGTGAGCTCCGTCAATAATGTGCCCAAATGGAGGTCATTGATTCGGGAATAACAGAACTTCTGAAGATCCCTAGATGATTATTTTTATACATAATAATCAAAAATACATCCCTATCGTCAATGGATACAATTTTTTGGGTAAATTCACTAACCAGAACAGACTGGGCCTGGTTCTAATACAACCACTATTTTAATCCCAGGATGCCTGTTTTCGACACTGTTTATGGTGGGAAAATAGCTCCAGAACCATCCTGGATCATTATTTTTACACAGAATAGTGAAAATACATCCATCTACACATTCAACACTAATTATGGGTAGAAGCACCAACCAGAACTGACTGGGCCCGGTTCTAATACGACCACTATTTTAATCGCAAAATGTCTGTTTTGGAAAATGTTTATGGTGGGAAACATTATTTTTAAAGAAAATAGTGAAACTACATCTACCTACTCAATCAACACAAATTCTGGGTAAATACACCAACCAGAACCGATTGGGCCTTGTTCTAATACAACCACTATTTTTATCGCAAAATGTTTTGGACACTATTGACGGTGGGAAATATTCCCAAAACATCCCTGCATCTTTAATTTTACTCATAATAGTGAAAATGCATCCATCCACACAATTGACACTAAATCTGGGTAAAAGCGGCAACCAGAACCGACTGGGCCCGGTTCTAATACGACCACTATTTTAATCGCAAAATGCCTGTTTTGGACAATGTTTATGGTGGGAAACATTATTTTTATAGAAAATAGTGAAACTACATCCACCTACTCAACCAACACAAATTCTGGGTAAATACACCAACCAGAACCGATTGGGCCTTGTTCTGATACAACCACTATTTTTATCGCAAAATGTTTTGGACACTATTGACGGTGGGAAATATTCCCAAAACATCCCTGCATCTTTCATTTTACACATAATAGTGAAAATGCATCCATCCACACAATTGACACTAAATCTGGGTAAAAGCGGCAACCAGAACCGACTGGTCCCGGTTCTAATTCAACAACCATGCAAAATTAAGATCCATTGGAGGTTTTTTTATTCTTGTATAAAAAAGCCCCAAAACATCCCTGCATGATTATTTTTAAACAGAATAGTAAAATATACATCCCAATCATCTTTGGACACAAGTTTCAGATATAAACAGCAACCAGACCCGACTGGACCCAGTTATAATGCAACTACTATTTTTTATCGCAAAATGCATGTTTTGGAGAAAATGTACGCTGGGAAATAGCCCTAGAAGCATCCTGGATCTTTAATCTTAGACAGAATTGTGAAAATACATCCACCTACACAATCAATACTAACTCTGGGTATAAGACCCAACCAGAACCGACTGGGCTTGGTTCTAATACAACCACCATGCAAAATAAAGTGCCCAAATGGAGGTCATTTATTCGGGCATAAAATAACTTCTGAACATCCCTAGATGACGATTTTTATACAGAATAGTGAAAAATACAACCCCATTCCCATCGGACACAAGTTACGGGTGTATACACAAACCAGAACCGACTGGGCCTGGTTCTAATACAACCACTATGCAAAATAAAGTGCCCAAAGGGAGGTCATTGATTAGGGCATAAAAGAACTTCTGAAAATCCCTAGATGATTATTTTTATAGAGAATAGTCAAAAATACATCCCCATTATCATTTGACACAAGTTCCGGCTACATACATCAACCAGAACCGACTGGGCCTGGTTCTAATAGGACCACTATTTTAATCGCAAAGTGCCTGTTATGGACACTATTGACGGTGGGAAATATTCCCTGAACATCCCTGCATCTTTAATTTCACACAGAATAGTGAAAATGCATCCATCAAATCAAATGACACTAATTCTTGGTAAAAGCACCAACCAGAACCGACTGGGCCCGGTTCTAATTCAACCACCATGCAAAATAACGATCAAATGGAGGTTTTTGATTCTTGTATAAAAAAGCCACAAAACATCCCTGCATGATTATGTTTAAACAGAATAGTAAAATATACATCCCCATCATCTTTGGACACAAGTTTCGGATATAAACAGCAACCAGAACCGAGACGACCCAGTTATAATGCAACTACTATTTTTTATCGCAAAATGCATGTTTTGGAGACTATTTATGGTGGCAAATACCCCTAGAACCATCCTGGATCTTTATTTTTAGACAGAATAGTGAAAATACATCCACCTGCACAATCAACACTAACTCTGGGTAAAAGCACCAACCAGAACCGACTCGGCTTGGTTCTACTACAACCATCATGCAAAATAAAGTGCCCAAATGGAGGTCATTTATTCGGGCATAGAAAAACTTCTGAACATCCCTAGATGATATTTTTTAATACAGAATAGTCAAAAATACAACCCCATTCCTATTGGACACACGTTACGGGTGTAGACACAAACCAGAACCGACTGGGCCTGGTTCTAATACAACCACTATTTTTGTCGCAAAATGCATGTTTTTGACACTATTTATGGTGGGAAATAGTCTCAGAACATCTCTGGATCTTTATTCTTACAGAGAATAGTGAAAATACATCCACTCACACAATCGACACTAATTGTGGGTAAAGCACCAACCAGAACCGACTGGGCCTGGTTCTAAACAACCACTTCTAAATAAAGTGTCCAAATTGAGGTCATTGATTCGGGCATAACAGAACTTCTGAACATCCCTAGAATATTATTTTTATAAAGAATAATCAAAAATACATCCCCATCATCATTGGACACAATTTCTGGGTAAAAACACGAACCAGAACCAACTGGTCCTGGTTCTAATACAACCACTACTTTAACCGCAAAATGCCTGTTTTGGACACTGTTTGTGGTGGGAAATAGCTCCAGAACCATCCTTGATCATTATTGTTATACAAAATAGTGAAAATACATCCACTCACACAATAAACAGAAATTCTGGGTAAAAGCACCAACCAAAACCGACTGGGCCTGTTTCTAAACCACCACTTGTGAATAAAGTGACCAAATGAAAGTAATTCATTCGGGCATAACAGAACTTCTGAACATCGCTAGATGATTATTTCTATACAAAATAGTCAAGTATACATCCCCATCATAATTGGACACAAGTTCCGTATACATACACCCACCAGAACCGACTGGACCCTGTTATAATGCAACCACTATTTTGTATCGCCTGTTTTGGACACTGTTTATGGTGGGAGATAGGTCCAGTATCACCTAGAATGATGCCAATGAAAGACTTACTTAAATTGGACGATTTTACACTATATATACAGGAACTATGTGTCTCTGACAGTGTGTTTGGCAGCAGGGGAACGTTTCAGTTTTTATTGCCTTGATGTGCTTTTCATGGCCTGATAATCACGTTTTGGCCAAGTATGATAGTTTTCATTGTAACTTAATTTCTATCACTTTGAACGATGCCAAATAAAAAACTTACTTGAATTGGACGATTTTTCACTACATAACAGTAACTGTGTCTCTGACAGTTTGTTTGGCAGCAGGGGAACCTTTCAGTTTTTATTGCCTTAATGTACTTTTCATGCCCTGAAAATCATGTTTTGGCCAAGTATGATTGTTTTCATTATAACTTAATTTCTAGCTTGAGAATGATGCCAAATGGATAACTTACTTGAATTGGACGATTTTTCACTTTATACACAGTAACTATGTGTCTCTGACAGTTTGTTTGGCAGCAGGGGGACATGTGAGATTAGACAAAGTATCTTTGCAAATGCTTGTTCAAATTGTATAAGTTTTTGTGAGTATAACAGCATCATAGTCATCCTTATGGCTGACATGTCAGCATAAACACCCAACTGTCTGACTGAATAAACAATCTTAGTCTTGTGATTGGGGTGACATGTCAGCACAAATACTCAACTGTCCGACACTGATCAATTACTTTTTGCCCTGCAAATGACTGAAATGTATCTGTCCAAAGTCCTAGTGACAACTGTCAGTTTTTCCTGTATTTGAGACACACACACTGGTTATTCGACTAGAGTTGCAGGAACATCGCGTTGAACAGGACCCTACTGTAGGAACTCTCACTGTCCACTTTGCAGTCTGGTAATAAACCAATTGGTCCGGGACCAATGAAAGTAGAACAATAATTAGCAAGGGCTTTATAGTCTTGGTCTGTTAATAGAGTCAGGGACTTAACTAAGACAAAGTCAGGGACTTTTGGTCTTTGTGTGTTCAGAGATATTGGGTTAATCACAAAGTAGAGATCACTTTCGGGTAATTTAGAAAATACTTGTTGTTTAAACTATTAAGTAGTTGATTAATATGGGTCAGAAAGCAACAAAAGGAATGGGTTTATTGTCAGAATGCAAAATGAAAATCGGAGAGTTACCGGGACGAGATATCATGGTCCAGCTTGGGCTAAGCCTAGTGGCCACCCAAAATGGCCTCCGACCCAGGGAATTACAGACCAAAAATATCTTCCACACCACCACATCTAACAGCTTCTACTCTCTCGACATTGTCGGGAATGATTCTGCCAAGGTAGCTGAAAGTCTAAGAGAACAGTCTGAAGATATCTGCCCAGCAGCACCAGGACAGGAACAACAAACATGGCCATTACATGTCACCCTGAAGTTCATGGGAGACCGGACGACAAGTAGTTAAACCAATTCTCACAGTTGCCCACTGTTAGACTATAAAAATTTTACCTGACTCCAATTCCTTAACTCTGTAGTCTCCGGTCTAACAATGGAGCGTGTTCAGCATCGGAGGAGACAAAACAGGGTTGAGCGAGGTTATCCACAGATGATTTATTCCATTCAAATTGATTCATACAGAGCTCCGGGTCTCCCTCCCATAGAATAAGCCCGCTGAGTGTTGATGTCCCAAAGCGGAGGATGGAAAAGACATTGTCCAAACCTGCGTTTGCCCAGTGATAGTCCAACAAAAATGCATATTCATTCGCTGATTAATAATGAGATGTGGGCTGGTCCAGGGCTGCTGTGAGGGGGGGTTTCTCTGGGCTCCACATCTTCCAGCCTTGAATCCACATCATCCAGACCTCTGTCTCTGCTGGTCCTATAAAGTCCCGACCCTCCGCCCTGCTCTTTGTTCCTCTGCCCTTTGAAGTCCTCCATCTGGTCTCTTATCAGTGTGGATCCCACCTTGAAATAAGAATCTCAGGAAGAGCCTTTTGTTAACATTATAGTTGAGGAGTCTCAGACCCATCCTTCTGTTCATATTCTATTTGAGTTGGGAACCAGTGGCAACTCTAAAACAAGACCGCCACAACAAAAGGAATGAGTAAAATGTGATATCAAAATGAAACAGCTATACTAAAAAGAATGAGTAAAATATGATATCAAAATGAAACAGCTATACTAAAAAGAATGAGTAAAATATGATATCAAAATGAAACAGCTATACTAAAAAGAATGAGTAAAATATGTCATATTCTTCACCACTCATCGAATCATAATTAACCACGTATATGCAACTGACCTAATGGACAACCCATTGCCCCCAGACACATTGCCTATGGGGATGGATCATCATCAAAAACCCTGGATGGAGAAAAACACAACGTATATGCCGTGGTGACTCAAAAAGACAACCTCAAGACAGGACGACTCCCCGGCGACTGGTCTGCACAAGCCGCAGAAATAGTGGCACTGACAGAGGCATGTAGACTATTCCTAGAACAAGACGTGACGGTGGAAAGACACAGCCCAATCCCTGCTGAATTCCTAAGAGAAATGCAAAATCATTCCCCAGAAAAAGAGAAACTGCAATGGGAAACAGAAGGAGACACTCAACACAAGAACGGACTCTATGCAGTAGAAAACAAGCCATGCGTGACACGATCATTGTTTGAAGTAATTGCCAAATTGAGCCATGGGGGGAGCCATGTCTCAACAGGAGGGATGATCAGTACAGTACAACAAACAATGCATGTTCCCAGAGGTCTCCAAACTTCATTTTTTTTTTGGCAGAAACTGTCTGAACTGCTGTAGACACAACTCTCAAGGCAACGAACGACCCAAGCATGGAACAAGGTAAACAGGAACATATCCCTTCGAGCTTCTGAACATGGATTTTATCAAACTGAACCAAAATGCTGGACTCGTCGAACAAACCATTAGAACAGTAAAACTCAGACTCAGAAAAACCATGGAAGACACAGGAAAACCATGGCAAGAATGCCTGAGCCTGGTAGAAACGTACATGAGAATCATTCCAACAGCACAGGGATGCACACCATTTGAGGCAGTGAACGACAGACCCTTCTTAACAATGTGGGAAAAAGATCTGGTGGTAGAAGAGAAAGGAGAAACAGATTCTCTCACTAAGTGGTTATGCAAAATGTTCGAAGAAAGAACTGTGATGAATGCAAAATAATCTGCCGACATCTTCTCTGTCTCCCACAGAGGAGGTCCTGTCCCCAGGAGACCTGGTACTCGTCAAGGTGATAAAAAGAAAGTGCTGGTCTTCTCCACGTTGGGACGCACCTCACCGTGTGATTTTGGCCACACCCACCGCCATCAAAATCGAAGGAAGAGACACCTGGATACATCAGTCCCACAGTAAACAAAGTACAAGAATGAAGTGGCTACTCATCATCATCACCGCTCTGTGTTCAACCACATGGGGGGAATGTATCAGAACCTTGGTACACTCCCACTGGAGGAGAATGCCCCACTAGCTGGTTCAGGAAACGATCAGGGGCCCCCAGATCTGCATCCCATTAACCAAGACACCAATCGTCGTTCAAGTCCCTTTGCTCAGCCTACAGCTTACTCACTTGGGATTACACAGGACTGACTCCAGTTATTTCTATTGGTACCTACAAGCTCCCAGAGTCTGAGTGGTCTGGCCAGACACCTGGGACCAGGTCCTCCTCCATACAGGCTACAAGACCATCACATGACCCCTTTCCAAAGAAGCTACTACCATGACCGCTAACTTCACCAAGTTAGCCACCACCATCAAAGATGGTAAACATACGCTGGAGCTCACGACCAATATCCAACAGAAAGGCTGCATCAACCTATGCCTCTGACCGGACCGACCAGTAAAAGGCCCCCTCTTTTACTATGACCATCCGCACTACTAGTCCAGCCAAAGGTCCCCAAAGTGATTTGTGTGAACCCCTTCGTAAAACCATCCGCCACACGCCTACTCAAAATCCGTCCGGCAGGAACACCTAAGCCTGAGGAGATACACCTTATTCTCGCCCATGTCCAAACACAGGAAGAAAACGACTACAACCCGATGATGAGGAACAGTTGGTACAGATACACCGCACTCACAGCCCGCGCCACAACCAATGAGTTGTTATGTCTGTTCCCTCATGCCTACTGCCGTAGCCCAACCACAGCTATGGTCCAACCGACAGAACGAAGAACTCGCCAACCTCACCTACAACTGTATCCTGGGTAATCTGAGAGAATCCTTCCAGCAAAGCTCGACCGCCTACATACCATGGTCGCAGTACCATTAGCAGCTACAGTCAATACCGCAACGTATGTCCAGTGCAACAACCGAACAGACTGTTATCCATCCTGTTTCAACTTCAGCGGACCGGATCCGAAGACCCCTTTGGACCAAGTTCACGTCACCAGGTGCGCCGAGATCAGACACATTCCTTCCCAATCATGGACAGTACTGGACCAAATGTGGTGGCTCTGCGAATGGCAAGTGTATATGATCATCCCCACCAATACAACTGGGCTCTGTGTCCCTACATCTGCATTTGACCACACGTACGTTCTAACAGCAGACTTGATTCCAACTGTCGACGCCAACCCACATCTACCCACCAGGCGTCAACGACGGAGCTTTGATTTCTTCCCCCATGATTCAGTTTGGGGCTCGGATGTCCCCCTCTAATACAAACACTGGTCAGTCTCCTCCAAAATCATGATGGCGGTGTTCCCCAGGGTAGGAACAGCGAAGAACACCCTACGTCTGGAAACCATTGACTACAGATTCCAGGCCCGACACTAATCAATTACTTGTTGCCCTGCAAATGATTGAAACGTATGTGTCCAAAGTCTTAGGGACAACTGTCAGTTTTGGCTGTAGTTAAGACACACTCACTGGTCATTCGACTAGAGTTGCAGTAACATCGCAGTGAACAGGACCCCACTGTAGGAACTCTCACTGTCCACTTTGCAGTCTGGTAATACATATTTTCTATTTAAATTTATCTCACTCTTTCTTAGCCTGCTCCTGAAGTTGTATTTTCAGACCTAACAAACATTTCAGTTTTTTGCCCTAATGTGCGTTTCATGCGCTGAAAATCACGTTTTGGCCAAGTATCATAGTTTTCACTATAACTTAACCTAACCCTAACCCTAACCCTAACCCTAACCCTAACCCTAACCCTAACCCTAACCCTAACCCTTACCATAACCCTAACCCTAACCCTAACCCTAACCCTCCCTAACCCAAACCCTAACCCTAATTTCCATCACTTAGAATGATATCAAATGAAAAACCGACTTAATTTGGACGATTATACACTATATACACAGTAACTATGTGTCACTGACAGTTTGTTTCGCAGCGGGGGAACATTTCAGTTTTTATTGCCTTAATGTGCATTTCATGCGCTGAAAATCACGTTTTGGCCAAGTATCATAGTTTTCACTATAACTTAATTTCTATCACTTAGAATGATGCCAAATGAAAAACTTACTTGAATTGGACGATAATACACTATATACACTGTAACTATGTGTCTCTGACAGTTTGTTTCGCAGCAGGGGAACATTTCAGTTTTTATTGCCTTAACGTGCGTTTCATGCGCTGAAAATCACGTTTTGGCCAAGTATCATAGTTTTCACTATAACTTAATTTCTATCACTTAGAATGATGCTAAATGCAAAACTTACTTGAAATGGACGATTTTACACTATATACACAGTAACTATGTGCCTCTGACAGTTTGTCTCGCAGCAGGGGAACATTTCAGTTTTTATTGCCTTTACGTGCCTTTCATGCGCTGAAAATTACGTTTTGGCCAAGTATCATAGTTTTCACTATAACTTAATTTCTAGCACTTAGAATGATGCCAAATGCAATACTTACTTGAATTGGACGATTTTATACTATATACACAGTAACTATGTGTCTCTGACAGTTTGTTTCGCAGCAGGGGAACATTTCAGTTTTTATTGCCTTAACGTGCGTTTCATGCGCTGAAAATCACGTTTTGGCCAAGTATCATAGTTTTCACTATAACTTAATTTCTATCACTTAGAATGATGCTAAATGAAAAACTTACTTGAATTGGACGATAATACACTATATACACAGTAACTATGTGTCTCTAAAAGTTTGTTTCGCAGCAGGGGAACATTTCAGTTTTTATTGCCTTAATGTGCGTTTCATGCGCTGAAAATCACGTTTTGGCCAAGTATCATAGTTTTCACTATAACTTAATTTCTAGCACTTAGAATGAGGCCAAATGAAAAACTTACTTGAATTGGACAATTGTACACTACATACACAGTAACTATGTGTCTCTTACAGTTTGTTTCGCAGCAGGGGAACATTTCAGTTTTTATTGCCTTAACGTGCGTTCCATGCGCTGAAAATCACGTTTTCGGCAAGTATCATAATTTTCACTATAACTTAATTTCTATCACTTAGAATGATGCTAAATGCAAAACTTACTTGAATTGGACGATTTTACACTATATACACAGTAACTATGTGCCTCCGACAGTTTGTTTCGCAGCCGGGCAACATTTCAGTTTTTATTGCCTTAACGTGCTTTTCATGTGCTGAAAATCACGTTTTGGCCAAGTATCAAAATTTTCAATATAACTTAATTTCCATCACTTAGAATGATGCTAAATGCAAAACTTACTTGAATTGGACGATTTTACACTATATACACAGTAACTATGTGTCTCTGACAGTTTGTTTGGCAGCAGGGGAACATTTCAGTTTTTATTGCCTGAATGTGCTTTTCATGCGCTGAAAATCATGTTTAGGCCAAGTATCATGGTTTTCATTATAACTTAATATCTAGCCATTAGAATGATGCCAAATTAAAAACTTATTAAATTATAAAATTTGATGATATTACACTATATATAGAGAGACATTTGTGTCTCTGACAGTTTTACACAGTTTTACAAGTTATGACTCCAAACTCTTAATTTACAATTCTGCCTTTATGGATATATTGCATCACCACCCCCTGAGTGGATACCTTACCTCTCACTGTCTTTCACTTACCTTCATTCAGCATGTAGGTGTCAGATCACCTTGTACCTAATGTCTATTCATATTACCTCACCCGAAGTTATTACACAGAAGGGATTGTGTTATGTTACCCCAAGTTTAGAGTCCCAACGGATGTGGGAAACTTACAGTGTCTGTCTGCCAGAGAGCAGCAGCTGGAACCGATTGTGACCAGGGTGGCATGGGTCCCTGATCATGTCCCTGGCTCTGCTGAGGTAACGAGGGCTGGCAATGTCTTCCAGTGAGGGCAGAGTAGCCGACGATCTTCTGCGTAGTGGTGATACCTTTCTAAATAGCCTTTTTGTCTGCTGCCGTTCTTTCCGCGTACCACCAAATGTGCTTTTTATGCGCTGATAAGCACATTTTGGTCGAATATGAAAGTTTCCAAGTGTGCACTTGACCCTGGATGACCTGGAGAGTGACAGTTACTCCTGAAGTTGAACCTTTTTTTCATCCCACAATTCAAGGAAACAATTGCAAACCCTGTTAGCCAGCCTTTCTTATATTTCGCGAGGCGAACAAACAATTGCAAGGCCAACTAGTTAGTCTTTCTTACATTCCACGATCTTTATTCAATTGTAAAACCAGTTTGGCTAGTCTACCTTGCATTCTACGATCTTATCAAACAAAGGTAAAACCAGTATGACCACATGGTGCGACAAGAATAAACAATTATTAAGCCAGTTAGCCAGTCCATCCCACAATTCCCTTCTTTTGTGTCTGTAAAAATATCGAAATATTGAAATGGCTGTTTCCATGAGCCAGAGAAGAACCAGTCAAGCCATTCTCGTTGTGGAACCGAATCTCCGGTCACAGCTCTCTGCATGTTCCTAATAGCCTGCAGGGCATCATGGACCGAGCAGGACATGCCGGCAGGGATGAAGGGGCAGCACGAGTCTCCCACCATGGCACACACACAGCCCCACTGGGTGGCCACTCCGTCAAGAGCAGGGCAGCCCTGGAAAATCACCTGGGCCATGGCGGCTACCCAGCCTGACTGATGCGCCGACACAGGCCCGGAACCTGCCTTCAATGGTCTTCAAATGCAGGGCGTTCCTTGCCGCTCCCACTCAAGGGAACTGAGCCATTAGGATTTTGGATGAGACTGACCAGTATTTGTGTTTGAGGGACACATCCGGGCCACACACTGGATCATGGTCGTGAGCTCCGTCAATAATGTGCCCAAATGGAGGTCATTGATTCGGGAATAACAGAACTTCTGAAGATCCCTAGATGATTATTTTTATACATAATAATCAAAAATACATCCCTATCGTCAATGGATACAATTTTTTGGGTAAATTCACTAACCAGAACAGACTGGGCCTGGTTCTAATACAACCACTATTTTAATCCCAGGATGCCTGTTTTCGACACTGTTTATGGTGGGAAAATAGCTCCAGAACCATCCTGGATCATTATTTTTACACAGAATAGTGAAAATACATCCATCTACACATTCAACACTAATTATGGGTAGAAGCACCAACCAGAACTGACTGGGCCCGGTTCTAATACGACCACTATTTTAATCGCAAAATGTCTGTTTTGGAAAATGTTTATGGTGGGAAACATTATTTTTAAAGAAAATAGTGAAACTACATCTACCTACTCAATCAACACAAATTCTGGGTAAATACACCAACCAGAACCGATTGGGCCTTGTTCTAATACAACCACTATTTTTATCGCAAAATGTTTTGGACACTATTGACGGTGGGAAATATTCCCAAAACATCCCTGCATCTTTAATTTTACTCATAATAGTGAAAATGCATCCATCCACACAATTGACACTAAATCTGGGTAAAAGCGGCAACCAGAACCGACTGGGCCCGGTTCTAATACGACCACTATTTTAATCGCAAAATGCCTGTTTTGGACAATGTTTATGGTGGGAAACATTATTTTTATAGAAAATAGTGAAACTACATCCACCTACTCAACCAACACAAATTCTGGGTAAATACACCAACCAGAACCGATTGGGCCTTGTTCTGATACAACCACTATTTTTATCGCAAAATGTTTTGGACACTATTGACGGTGGGAAATATTCCCAAAACATCCCTGCATCTTTCATTTTACACATAATAGTGAAAATGCATCCATCCACACAATTGACACTAAATCTGGGTAAAAGCGGCAACCAGAACCGACTGGTCCCGGTTCTAATTCAACAACCATGCAAAATTAAGATCCATTGGAGGTTTTTTTATTCTTGTATAAAAAAGCCCCAAAACATCCCTGCATGATTATTTTTAAACAGAATAGTAAAATATACATCCCAATCATCTTTGGACACAAGTTTCAGATATAAACAGCAACCAGACCCGACTGGACCCAGTTATAATGCAACTACTATTTTTTATCGCAAAATGCATGTTTTGGAGAAAATGTACGCTGGGAAATAGCCCTAGAAGCATCCTGGATCTTTAATCTTAGACAGAATTGTGAAAATACATCCACCTACACAATCAATACTAACTCTGGGTATAAGACCCAACCAGAACCGACTGGGCTTGGTTCTAATACAACCACCATGCAAAATAAAGTGCCCAAATGGAGGTCATTTATTCGGGCATAAAATAACTTCTGAACATCCCTAGATGACGATTTTTATACAGAATAGTGAAAAATACAACCCCATTCCCATCGGACACAAGTTACGGGTGTATACACAAACCAGAACCGACTGGGCCTGGTTCTAATACAACCACTATGCAAAATAAAGTGCCCAAAGGGAGGTCATTGATTAGGGCATAAAAGAACTTCTGAAAATCCCTAGATGATTATTTTTATAGAGAATAGTCAAAAATACATCCCCATTATCATTTGACACAAGTTCCGGCTACATACATCAACCAGAACCGACTGGGCCTGGTTCTAATAGGACCACTATTTTAATCGCAAAGTGCCTGTTATGGACACTATTGACGGTGGGAAATATTCCCTGAACATCCCTGCATCTTTAATTTCACACAGAATAGTGAAAATGCATCCATCAAATCAAATGACACTAATTCTTGGTAAAAGCACCAACCAGAACCGACTGGGCCCGGTTCTAATTCAACCACCATGCAAAATAACGATCAAATGGAGGTTTTTGATTCTTGTATAAAAAAGCCACAAAACATCCCTGCATGATTATGTTTAAACAGAATAGTAAAATATACATCCCCATCATCTTTGGACACAAGTTTCGGATATAAACAGCAACCAGAACCGAGACGACCCAGTTATAATGCAACTACTATTTTTTATCGCAAAATGCATGTTTTGGAGACTATTTATGGTGGCAAATACCCCTAGAACCATCCTGGATCTTTATTTTTAGACAGAATAGTGAAAATACATCCACCTGCACAATCAACACTAACTCTGGGTAAAAGCACCAACCAGAACCGACTCGGCTTGGTTCTACTACAACCATCATGCAAAATAAAGTGCCCAAATGGAGGTCATTTATTCGGGCATAGAAAAACTTCTGAACATCCCTAGATGATATTTTTTAATACAGAATAGTCAAAAATACAACCCCATTCCTATTGGACACACGTTACGGGTGTAGACACAAACCAGAACCGACTGGGCCTGGTTCTAATACAACCACTATTTTTGTCGCAAAATGCATGTTTTTGACACTATTTATGGTGGGAAATAGTCTCAGAACATCTCTGGATCTTTATTCTTACAGAGAATAGTGAAAATACATCCACTCACACAATCGACACTAATTGTGGGTAAAGCACCAACCAGAACCGACTGGGCCTGGTTCTAAACAACCACTTCTAAATAAAGTGTCCAAATTGAGGTCATTGATTCGGGCATAACAGAACTTCTGAACATCCCTAGAATATTATTTTTATAAAGAATAATCAAAAATACATCCCCATCATCATTGGACACAATTTCTGGGTAAAAACACGAACCAGAACCAACTGGTCCTGGTTCTAATACAACCACTACTTTAACCGCAAAATGCCTGTTTTGGACACTGTTTGTGGTGGGAAATAGCTCCAGAACCATCCTTGATCATTATTGTTATACAAAATAGTGAAAATACATCCACTCACACAATAAACAGAAATTCTGGGTAAAAGCACCAACCAAAACCGACTGGGCCTGTTTCTAAACCACCACTTGTGAATAAAGTGACCAAATGAAAGTAATTCATTCGGGCATAACAGAACTTCTGAACATCGCTAGATGATTATTTCTATACAAAATAGTCAAGTATACATCCCCATCATAATTGGACACAAGTTCCGTATACATACACCCACCAGAACCGACTGGACCCTGTTATAATGCAACCACTATTTTGTATCGCCTGTTTTGGACACTGTTTATGGTGGGAGATAGGTCCAGTATCACCTAGAATGATGCCAATGAAAGACTTACTTAAATTGGACGATTTTACACTATATATACAGGAACTATGTGTCTCTGACAGTGTGTTTGGCAGCAGGGGAACGTTTCAGTTTTTATTGCCTTGATGTGCTTTTCATGGCCTGATAATCACGTTTTGGCCAAGTATGATAGTTTTCATTGTAACTTAATTTCTATCACTTTGAACGATGCCAAATAAAAAACTTACTTGAATTGGACGATTTTTCACTACATAACAGTAACTGTGTCTCTGACAGTTTGTTTGGCAGCAGGGGAACCTTTCAGTTTTTATTGCCTTAATGTACTTTTCATGCCCTGAAAATCATGTTTTGGCCAAGTATGATTGTTTTCATTATAACTTAATTTCTAGCTTGAGAATGATGCCAAATGGATAACTTACTTGAATTGGACGATTTTTCACTTTATACACAGTAACTATGTGTCTCTGACAGTTTGTTTGGCAGCAGGGGGACATGTGAGATTAGACAAAGTATCTTTGCAAATGCTTGTTCAAATTGTATAAGTTTTTGTGAGTATAACAGCATCATAGTCATCCTTATGGCTGACATGTCAGCATAAACACCCAACTGTCTGACTGAATAAACAATCTTAGTCTTGTGATTGGGGTGACATGTCAGCACAAATACTCAACTGTCCGACACTGATCAATTACTTTTTGCCCTGCAAATGACTGAAATGTATCTGTCCAAAGTCCTAGTGACAACTGTCAGTTTTTCCTGTATTTGAGACACACACACTGGTTATTCGACTAGAGTTGCAGGAACATCGCGTTGAACAGGACCCTACTGTAGGAACTCTCACTGTCCACTTTGCAGTCTGGTAATAAACCAATTGGTCCGGGACCAATGAAAGTAGAACAATAATTAGCAAGGGCTTTATAGTCTTGGTCTGTTAATAGAGTCAGGGACTTAACTAAGACAAAGTCAGGGACTTTTGGTCTTTGTGTGTTCAGAGATATTGGGTTAATCACAAAGTAGAGATCACTTTCGGGTAATTTAGAAAATACTTGTTGTTTAAACTATTAAGTAGTTGATTAATATGGGTCAGAAAGCAACAAAAGGAATGGGTTTATTGTCAGAATGCAAAATGAAAATCGGAGAGTTACCGGGACGAGATATCATGGTCCAGCTTGGGCTAAGCCTAGTGGCCACCCAAAATGGCCTCCGACCCAGGGAATTACAGACCAAAAATATCTTCCACACCACCACATCTAACAGCTTCTACTCTCTCGACATTGTCGGGAATGATTCTGCCAAGGTAGCTGAAAGTCTAAGAGAACAGTCTGAAGATATCTGCCCAGCAGCACCAGGACAGGAACAACAAACATGGCCATTACATGTCACCCTGAAGTTCATGGGAGACCGGACGACAAGTAGTTAAACCAATTCTCACAGTTGCCCACTGTTAGACTATAAAAATTTTACCTGACTCCAATTCCTTAACTCTGTAGTCTCCGGTCTAACAATGGAGCGTGTTCAGCATCGGAGGAGACAAAACAGGGTTGAGCGAGGTTATCCACAGATGATTTATTCCATTCAAATTGATTCATACAGAGCTCCGGGTCTCCCTCCCATAGAATAAGCCCGCTGAGTGTTGATGTCCCAAAGCGGAGGATGGAAAAGACATTGTCCAAACCTGCGTTTGCCCAGTGATAGTCCAACAAAAATGCATATTCATTCGCTGATTAATAATGAGATGTGGGCTGGTCCAGGGCTGCTGTGAGGGGGGGTTTCTCTGGGCTCCACATCTTCCAGCCTTGAATCCACATCATCCAGACCTCTGTCTCTGCTGGTCCTATAAAGTCCCGACCCTCCGCCCTGCTCTTTGTTCCTCTGCCCTTTGAAGTCCTCCATCTGGTCTCTTATCAGTGTGGATCCCACCTTGAAATAAGAATCTCAGGAAGAGCCTTTTGTTAACATTATAGTTGAGGAGTCTCAGACCCATCCTTCTGTTCATATTCTATTTGAGTTGGGAACCAGTGGCAACTCTAAAACAAGACCGCCACAACAAAAGGAATGAGTAAAATGTGATATCAAAATGAAACAGCTATACTAAAAAGAATGAGTAAAATATGATATCAAAATGAAACAGCTATACTAAAAAGAATGAGTAAAATATGATATCAAAATGAAACAGCTATACTAAAAAGAATGAGTAAAATATGTCATATTCTTCACCACTCATCGAATCATAATTAACCACGTATATGCAACTGACCTAATGGACAACCCATTGCCCCCGGACACATTGCCTATGGGGATGGATCATCATCAAAAACCCTGGATGGAGAAAAACACAACGTATATGCCGTGGTGACTCAAAAAGACAACCTCAAGACAGGACGACTCCCCGGCGACTGGTCTGCACAAGCCGCAGAAATAGTGGCACTGACAGAGGCATGTAGACTATTCCTAGAACAAGACGTGACGGTGGAAAGACACAGCCCAATCCCTGCTGAATTCCTAAGAGAAATGCAAAATCATTCCCCAGAAAAAGAGAAACTGCAATGGGAAACAGAAGGAGACACTCAACACAAGAACGGACTCTATGCAGTAGAAAACAAGCCATGCGTGACACGATCATTGTTTGAAGTAATTGCCAAATTGAGCCATGGGGGGAGCCATGTCTCAACAGGAGGGATGATCAGTACAGTACAACAAACAATGCATGTTCCCAGAGGTCTCCAAACTTCATTTTTTTTTTGGCAGAAACTGTCTGAACTGCTGTAGACACAACTCTCAAGGCAACGAACGACCCAAGCATGGAACAAGGTAAACAGGAACATATCCCTTCGAGCTTCTGAACATGGATTTTATCAAACTGAACCAAAATGCTGGACTCGTCGAACAAACCATTAGAACAGTAAAACTCAGACTCAGAAAAACCATGGAAGACACAGGAAAACCATGGCAAGAATGCCTGAGCCTGGTAGAAACGTACATGAGAATCATTCCAACAGCACAGGGATGCACACCATTTGAGGCAGTGAACGACAGACCCTTCTTAACAATGTGGGAAAAAGATCTGGTGGTAGAAGAGAAAGGAGAAACAGATTCTCTCACTAAGTGGTTATGCAAAATGTTCGAAGAAAGAACTGTGATGAATGCAAAATAATCTGCCGACATCTTCTCTGTCTCCCACAGAGGAGGTCCTGTCCCCAGGAGACCTGGTACTCGTCAAGGTGATAAAAAGAAAGTGCTGGTCTTCTCCACGTTGGGACGCACCTCACCGTGTGATTTTGGCCACACCCACCGCCATCAAATTCGAAGGAAGAGACACCTGGATACATCAGACCCACAGTAAACAAAGTACAAGAATGAAGTGGCTACTCATCATCATCACCGCTCTGTGTTCAACCACATGGGGGGAATGTATCAGAACCTTGGTACACTCCCACTGGAGGAGAATGCCCCACTAGCTGGTTCAGGAAACGATCAGGGGCCCCCAGATCTGCATCCCATTAACCAAGACACCAATCGTCGTTCAAGTCCCTTTGCTCAGCCTACAGCTTACTCACTTGGGATTACACAGGACTGACTCCAGTTATTTCTATTGGTACCTACAAGCTCCCAGAGTCTGAGTGGTCTGGCCAGACACCTGGGACCAGGTCCTCCTCCATACAGGCTACAAGACCATCACATGACCCCTTTCCAAAGAAGCTACTACCATGACCGCTAACTTCACCAAGTTAGCCACCACCATCAAAGATGGTAAACATACGCTGGAGCTCACGACCAATATCCAACAGAAAGGCTGCATCAACCTATGCCTCTGACCGGACCGACCAGTAAAAGGCCCCCTCTTTTACTATGACCATCCGCACTACTAGTCCAGCCAAAGGTCCCCAAAGTGATTTGTGTGAACCCCTTCGTAAAACCATCCGCCACACGCCTACTCAAAATCCGTCCGGCAGGAACACCTAAGCCTGAGGAGATACACCTTATTCTCGCCCATGTCCAAACACAGGAAGAAAACGACTACAACCCGATGATGAGGAACAGTTGGTACAGATACACCGCACTCACAGCCCGCGCCACAACCAATGAGTTGTTATGTCTGTTCCCTCATGCCTACTGCCGTAGCCCAACCACAGCTATGGTCCAACCGACAGAACGAAGAACTCGCCAACCTCACCTACAACTGTATCCTGGGTAATCTGAGAGAATCCTTCCAGCAAAGCTCGACCGCCTACATACCATGGTCGCAGTACCATTAGCAGCTACAGTCAATACCGCAACGTATGTCCAGTGCAACAACCGAACAGACTGTTATCCATCCTGTTTCAACTTCAGCGGACCGGATCCGAAGACCCCTTTGGACCAAGTTCACGTCACCAGGTGCGCCGAGATCAGACACATTCCTTCCCAATCATGGACAGTACTGGACCAAATGTGGTGGCTCTGCGAATGGCAAGTGTATATGATCATCCCCACCAATACAACTGGGCTCTGTGTCCCTACATCTGCATCCGACCACACGTACGTTCTAACAGCAGACTTGATTCCAACTGTCGACGCCAACCCACATCTACCCACCAGGCGTCAACGACGGAGCTTTGATTTCTTCCCCCATGATTTAGTTTGGGGCTCGGATGTCCCCCTCTAATACAAACACTGGTCAGTCTCCTCCAAAATCATGATGGCGGTGTTCCCCAGGGTAGGAACAGCGAAGAACACCCTACGTCTGGAAACCATTGACTACAGATTCCAGGCCCGACACTAATCAATTACTTGTTGCCCTGCAAATGATTGAAATGTATGTGTCCAAAGTCTTAGGGACAACTGTCAGTTTTGGCTGTAGTTAAGACACACTCACTGGTCATTCGACTAGAGTTGCAGTAACATCGCAGTGAACAGGACCCCACTGTAGGAACTCTCACTGTCCACTTTGCAGTCTGGTAATACATATTTTCTATTTAAATTTATCTCACTCTTTCTTAGCCTGCTCCTGAAGTTGTATTTTCAGACCTAACAAACATTTCAGTTTTTTGCCCTAATCTGCGTTTCATGCGCTGAAAATCACGTTTTGGCCAAGTATCATAGTTTTCACTATAACTTAACCTAACCCTAACCCTAACCCTAACCCTAACCCTAACCCTAACCCTAACCCTAACCCTAACCCTAACCCTAACCCTTACCATAACCCTAACCCTAACCCTAACCCTAACCCTAACCCTCCCTTACCCAAACCCTAACCCTAACCCAAACCCTAACCCTAACCCTAATTTCCATCACTTAGAATGATATCAAATGAAAAACCGACTTAATTTGGACGATTATACACTATATACACAGTAACTATGTGTCACTGACAGTTTGTTTCGCAGCGGGGGAACATTTCAGTTTTTATTGCCTTAATGTGCATTTCATGCGCTGAAAATCACGTTTTGGCCAAGTATCATAGTTTTCACTATAACTTAATTTCTATCACTTAGAATGATGCCAAATGAAAAACTTACTTGAATTGGACGATAATACACTATATACACAGTAACTATGTGTCTCTGACAGTTTGTCTCGCAGCAGGGGAACATTTCAGTTTTTATTGCCTTTACGTGCGTTTCATGCGCTGAAAATCACGTTTTGGCCAAGTATCATAGTTTTCACTATAACTTAATTTCTAGCACTTAGAATGATGCCAAATGCAATACTTACTTGAAGTGGACGATTTTACACTATATACACAGTAACTATGTGTCTCAGACAGTTTGTTTCGCAGCAGGGGAACATTTCAGTTTTTATTGCCTTAACGTGCGTTTCATGCGCTGAAAATCACGTTTTGGCCAAGTATCATAGTTTTCACTATAACTTAATTTCTATCGCTTAGAATGATGCTAAATGCAAAACTTACTTGAATTGGACGATTTTATACTATATACACAGTAACTATGTGCCTCTGACAGTTTGTTTCGCAGCCGGGGAACATTTCAGTTTTTATTGCCTTAACGTGCGTTTCATGTGCTGAAAATCACGTTTTGGCCAAGTATCACAATTTTCACTATAACTTAATTTCTATCACTTAGAATGATGCTAAATGAAAAACTTACTTGAATTGGACGATAATACACTATATACACAGTAACTATGTGTCTCTGAAAGTTTGTTTCGCAGCAGGGGAACATTTCAGTTTTGCCTTAATGTGCGTTTCATGCGCTGAAAATCACGTTTTGGCCAAGTATCATAGTTTTCACTATAACTTAATTTCTAGCACTTAGAATGAGGCCAAATGAAAAACTTACTTGAATTGGACAATTTTACACTACATACACAGTAACTATGTGTCTCTGACAGTTTGTT
This sequence comes from Stigmatopora nigra, assembly GCF_051989575.1. Classification (NCBI taxonomy): domain Eukaryota; kingdom Metazoa; phylum Chordata; class Actinopteri; order Syngnathiformes; family Syngnathidae; genus Stigmatopora; species Stigmatopora nigra. The sequence goes on from NW_027551611.1 coordinate 492,408, forward strand.
TCGCAGCAGGGGAACATTTCAGTTTTTATTGCCTTAACGTGCGTTTCATGCGCTGAAAATCACGTTTTGGGCAAGTATCATAATTTTCACTATAACTTAATTTCTATCACTTAGAATGATGCTTAATGCAAAACTTACTTGAATTGGACGATTTTACACTATATACACAGTAACTATGTGCCTCCGACAGTTTGTTTCGCAGCCGGGCAACATTTCAGTTTTTATTGCTTTAACGTGCGTTTCATGTGCTGAAAATCACGTTTTGGCCAAGTATCAAAATTTTCAATATAACTTAATTTCCATCACTTAGAATGATGCTAAATGCAAAACTTACTTGAATTGGACGATTTTACACTATATACACAGTAACTATGTGTCTCTGACAGTTTGTTTGGCAGCAGGGGAACATTTCAGTTTTTATTGCCTGAATGTGCTTTTCATGCGCTGAAAATCATGTTTAGGCCAAGTATCATGGTTTTCATTATAACTTAATATCTAGCCATTAGAATGATGCCAAATTAAAAACTTATTAAATTATAAAATTTGATGATATTACACTATATATAGAGAGACATTTGTGTCTCTGACAGTTTTACACAGTTTTACAAGTTATGACTCCAAACTCTTAATTTACAATTCTGCCTTTATGGATACATTGCATCACCACCCCCTGAGTGGATACCTTACCTCTCACTGTCTTTCACTTACCTTCATTCAGCATGTAGGTGTCAGATCACCTTGTACCTAATGTCTATTCATATTACCTCACCCGAAGTTATTACACAGAAGGGATTGTGTTATGTTACCCCAAGTTTAGAGTCCCAACGGATGTGGGAAACTTACAGCGTCTGTCTGCCAGAGAGCAGCAGCTGGAACCGATTGTGACCAGGGTGGCATGGGTCCCTGATCATGTCCCTGGCTCTGCTGAGGTAACGAGGGCTGGCAATGTCTTCCAGTGAGGGCAGAGTAGCCGACGATCTTCTGCGTAGTGGTGATACCTTTCTAAATAGCCTTTTTGTCTGCTGCCGTTCTTTCCGCGTACCACCAAATGTGCTTTTTATGCGCTGATAAGCACATTTTGGTCGAATATGAAAGTTTCCAAGTGTGCACTTGACCCTGGATGACCTGGAGAGTGACAGTTACTCCTGAAGTTGAACCTTTTTTTCATCCCACAATTCAAGGAAACAATTGCAAACCCTGTTAGCCAGCCTTTCTTATATTTCGCGAGGCGAACAAACAATTGCAAGGCCAACTAGTTAGTCTTTCTTACATTCCACGATCTTTATTCAATTGAAAAACCAGTTTGGCTAGTCTACCTTGCATTCTACGATCTTATCAAACAAAGGTAAAACCAGTATGACCACATGGTGCGACAAGAATAAACAATTATTAAGCCAGTTAGCCAGTCCATCCCACAATTCCCTTCTTTTGTGTCTGTGAAAATATCAAAATATTGAAATGGCTGTTTTCATGAGCCAGAGAAGAACCAGTCAAGCCATTCTCGTTGTGGAACCGAATCTCTGGTCACAGCTCTCTGCATGTTCCTAATAGCCTGCAGGGCATCATGGACCGAGCAGGACATGCCGGCAGGGATGAAGGGGCAGCACGAGTCTCCCACTATGGCACACACACAGCCCCGCTGGGTGGCCACTCCGTCAAGAGCAGGGCAGCCCTGGAAAATCACCTGGGCCATGACGGCTACCCAGCCTGACTGATGCGCCGACACAGGCCCGGAACCTGCCTTCAATGGTCTTCAAATGCAGGGCGTTCCTTGCCGCTCCCACTTAAGGGAACTGAGCCATTAGGATTTTGGATGAGACTGACCAGTATTTGTGTTTGAGGGACACATCCGAGCCACACACTGGATCATAGTCGTGAGCTCCGTCAATAATGTGCCCAAATGGAGGTCATTGATTCGGGAATAACAGAACTTCTGAAGATCCCTAGATGATTATTTTTATACATAATAATCAAAAATACATCCCCATCGTCAATGGATACAATTTTTCGGGTAAATTCACTAACCAGAACAGACTGGGCCTGGTTCTAATACAACCACTATTTTAATCCCAGGATACCTGTTTTGGACACTGTTTATGGTGGGAAAATAGCTCCAGAACCATCCTGGATCATTATTTTTACACAGAATAGTGAAAATACATCCATCTACACATTCAACACTAATTATGGGTAGAAGCACCAACCAGAACTGACTGCGCCCGGTTCTAATACGACCACTATTTTAATCGCAAAATGCCTGTTTTGGAAAATGTTTATGGTGGGAAACATTATTTTTAAAGAAAATAGTGAAACTACATCTACCTACTCAATCAACACAAATTCTGGGTAAATACACCAACCAGAACCGATTGGGCCTTGTTCTAATACAACCACTATTTTTATCGCAAAATGTTTTGGACACTATTGACGGTGGGAAATATTCCCAAAACATCCCTGCATCTTTAATTTTACTCATAATAGTGAAAATGCATCCATCCACACAATTGACACTAAATCTGGGTAAAAGCGGCAACCAGAACCGACTGGGCCCGGTTCTAATACGACCACTATTTTAATCGCAAAATGCCTGTTTTGGACAATGTTTATGGTGGGAAACATTATTTTTATAGAAAATAGTGAAACTACATCCACCTACTCAACCAACACAAATTCTGGGTAAATACACCAACCAGAACCGATTGGGCCTTGTTCTGATACAACCACTATTTTTATCGCAAAATGTTTTGGACACTATTGACGGTGGGAAATATTCCCAAAACATCCCTGCATCTTTCATTTTACACATAATAGTGAAAATGCATCCATCCACACAATTGACACTAAATCTGGGTAAAAGCGGCAACCAGAACCGACTGGTCCCGGTTCTAATTCAACAACCATGCAAAATTAAGATCCATTGGAGGTTTTTTATTCTTGTATAAAAAAGCCCCAAAACATCCCTGCATGATTATTTTTAAACAGAATAGTAAAATATACATCCCAATCATCTTTGGACACAAGTTTCAGATATAAACAGCAACCAGAACCGACTGGGCCTGGTTCTAATAGTACCACTATTTTAATCGCAAAGTGCCTGTTATGGACACTATTGACGGTGGGAAATATTCCCTGAACATCCCTGCATCTTTAATTTCACACAGAATAGTGAAAATGCATCCATCAAATCAAATGACACTAATTCTTGGTAAAAGCACCAACCAGAACCGACTGGGCCCGGTTCTAATTCAACCACCATGCAAAATAACGATCAAAATGGAGGTTTTTGATTCTTGTATAAAAAAAGCCACAAAACATCCCTGCATGATTATGTTTAAACAGAATAGTAAAATATACATCCCCATCATCTTTGGACACAAGTTTCGGATATAAACAGCAACCAGAACCGAGACGACCCAGTTATAATGCAACTACTATTTTTTATCGCAAAATGCATGTTTTGGAGACTATTTATGGTGGCAAATACCCCTAGAACCATCCTGGATCTTTATTTTTAGACAGAATAGTGAAAATACATCCACCTACACAATCAACACTAACTCTGGGTAAAAGCACGAACCAGAACTGACTGGGCTTGGTTTTACTACAACCACCATGCAAAATAAAGTGCCCAAATGGAGGTCATTTATTCGGGCATAGAAGAACTTCTGAACATCCCCAGATGATAAATTTTATACAGAATAGTCAAAACAACAACCCCATTCCTATTGGACACACGTTACGGGTGTATACACAAACCAGAACCGACTGGGCCTGGTTCTAATACAACCACTATTTTTGTCGCAAAATACATGTTTTTGACACTATTTATGGTGGGAAATAGTCTCAGAACATCCCTGGATCTTTATTCTTACAGAGAATAGTGAAAATACATCCACCCACACAATCGACACTGATTGTGGGTAAAGCACCAACCAGAACCGACTGGGCCTGGTTCTAAACAACCACTTGTAAATAAAGTGCCCAAATTGAGGTCATTGATTCGGGCATAACAGAATTTCTGAACATCCCTAGAATATTATTTTTATAAAGAATAATCAAAAATACATCCCCATCATCATTGGACACAAATTCTGGGTAAAAACACGAACCAGAACCGACTGGGCCTGGTTCTAATACAACCACTACTTGAACCGCAAAATGCCTGTTTTGGACACTGTTTGTGGTGGGAAATAGCTCCAGAACCATCCTGGATCATTATTGTTATACAAAATAGTCAAAATACATCCACTCACACAATAAACACAAATTCTGGGTAAAAGCACCAACCAAAACCGACTGGGCCTGTTTCTAAACCACCACTTGTAAATAAAGTGACCAAATGAAAGAAATTCATTCGGGCATAGCAGAACTTCTGAACATCGCTAGATGATTATTTCTATACAGAATAGTCAAGTATACATCCCCATCATAATTGGACACAAGTTCCGTATACAAACACCCACCAGAACCGACTGGACCCTGTTATAATGCAACCACTATTTTGTATCGCCTGTTTTGGACACTGTTTATGGTGGGTAATAGCTCCAGAATCACCTAGAATGATGCCAATGAATGACTTACTTGAAATGGACGATTTTACACTATATACACAGGAACTATGTGTCTCTGACAGTGTGTTTGGCAGCAGGGGAACGTTTCAGTTTTTATTGCCTTAATGTGCTTTTCATGGCCTGATAATCACGTTTTGGCCAAGTATGATAGTTTTCATTGTAACTTAATTTCTATCACTTTGAACGATGCCAAATAAAAAACTTACTTGAATTGGACGATTTTTCACTACATAACAGTAACTGTGTCTCTGACAGTTTGTTTGGCAGCAGGGGAACTTTTCAGTTTTTATTGCCTTAATGTACTTTTCATGCCCTGAAAATCATGTTTTGGCCAAGTATGATTGTTTTCATTATAACTTAATTTCTAGCTTGAGAATGATGCCAAATGGATAACTTACTTGAATTGAACGATTTTACACTATATACACAGTAACTATGTGTCTCTGACAGTTTGTTTGGCAGCAGGGTAACATGTAAGATTAGACAAAGTATCTTTGCAAAGGCTTGTTCATATTGTATAAGTTTTTGTGAGTATAACAGCATCGTAGTCATCCTTATGGCTGACATGTCAGCATAAACACCCAACTGTCTGACTGAATAAACAATCTTAGTCTTGTGATTGGGGTGACATGTCAGCACAAATACTCAACTGTCTGACACTGATTAATTACTTTTTGCCCTGCAAATGACTGAAATGTATCTGTCCAAAGTCTTAGTGACAACTGTCAGTTTTTCCTGTATTCAAGACACACACACACCGGTCATTCGACTAGAGTTGCAGGAACATCGCGTTGAGCAGGACCCTACTGTAGGAACTCTCACTGTCCACTTTGCAGTCTGGTAATAAATCAATTGGTCCGGGACCAATGAAAGTAGAATGAGAATTAGCAAGGGCTTTATAGTCTTGGTCTGTTTATAGAGTCAGGGACTTAACTAAGACAAAGTCAGGGACTTTTGATCTTTGTGTGTTCAGAGATATTGGGTTAATCACAAAGTAGAGATCAATTTCGGGTAATTGAGAAAATAATTGTTGTTTAAACTATTAAGTAGGTGATTAATATGGGTCAGAAAGCAACAAAAGGGAAGGGTTTATTGTCAGATTGCAAAATGAAAATCGGAGAGTTACCGGGACGAGATATCATGGTCCAGCTTGGGCTAAGTGGCCTAGTGGCCACCCAAAATGGCCTCTGACCCAGGGAATTACAGACCAAAAATATCTTCCACACCACCACATTTAACAGCTTCTACTCTCTCGACATTGTCGGGAATGATTCTGCCAAGGTAGCTGAAAGTCTAAGAGAACAGTCTGAAGATATCTGCCCAGCAGCACCAAGACAGGAACAACAAACATGGCCATTACATGTCACCCTGAAGTTCATGGGAGACCGGACGACAAGTGGTTAAACCAATTCTCACAGTTGCCCACTCAACGAATCATAATTAACCACGTATATGCAACTGACCTAATGGACAACCCATTGCCCCCGGACACATTGCCTATGGGGATGGATCATCATCAAAAACCCTGGATGGAGAAAAACACAACGTATATGCCGTGGTGACTCAAAAAGACAACCTCAAGACAGGATGACTCCCGGCGACTGGTCTGCACAAGCCGCAGAAAAAGTGGCACTGACAGAGGCATGTAGACTATTCCTAGAACAAGACGTGACGGTGGAAAGACACAGCCCAATCCCTGCTGAATTCCTAAGAGAAATGCAAAATCATTCCCCAGAAAAAGAGAAACTGCAATGGGAAACAGAAGGAGCCACTCAACACAAGAACGGACTCTATGCAGTAGAAAACACGCCATGCGTGACACGATCATTGTTTGAAGTAATTGCCAAATTGAGCCATGGGAGGAGCCATGTCTCAACAGGAGGGATGATCAGTACAGTACAACAAACAATGCATGTTCCCAGAGGTCTCCAAACTTACTTAAATTTTTTTGGCAATAAACTGTCTGAACTGCTGTAGACACAACTCTCAAGGCAACGAACGACCCAAGCATGGAACAAAGCAAACAGGAACATATCCCTTCGAGCTTCTGAACATGGATTTCGTCAAACTGAACCAGTGCTGGACTCATCGAACAAACCATTAGAACAGTAAAACTCAGACTCAGAAAACCATGGAAGACACAGGAAAACCATGGCAAGAATGCCTGAGCCTGGTAGAAACGTACATGAGAATCATTCCAACAGCAAAGGGATACACACCATTTGAGGCAGTGAACGACAGACCCTTCCACTTAACAATGTGGGAAAAAGATCTGGTGGTCGAAGAGAAAGGAGAAACAGATTCCCTCACTAAGTGGTTATGCAAAATGTTCCAAGAAATAACTGTGATGAATGGAAAATAATCTGCCGACATCTTCTCTGTCTCCCACAGAGGAGGTCCTGTCCCCAGGAGACCTGGTACTCGTCAAGGTGATAAAAAGAAAGTGCTGGTCTTCTCCACGTTGGGACGGACCTCACCGTGTGATTTTGCCCACACCCACCGCCATCAAAATCGAAGGAAGAGACACCTGGATACATCAGTCCCACAGTAAACAAAGTACAAGAATGAAGTGGCTACTCATCATCATCATCACCGCTCTGTGTTCAACCACATGGGGGGAACGTACCAGAACCTTGGTACACTCCCACTGGAGGAGAATGCCCCACTAGCTGGTTCAGGAAACGATTAGGGGCCCCCAGATCTGCATACCATTAACCAAGACACCAATCGTCGTTCAAGTCCCTTTGCTCAGCCTACAGCTTACTCACTTGGGATTACACAGGACTGACTCCAGTTATTTTTATTGGTACCTACAAGCTCCCAGAGTCTGAGTTGTCTGGCCAGACACCTGGGACCAGGTCCTCCTCCATACAGGCTACAAGACAATCACATGGCCCCTTTCCAAAGAAGCTACCACCATGACCGCTAACTTCACCAAGTTAGCCACCACCATCAAAGATGGTAAACATACGCTGGAGCTCACGACCAATATCCAACAAAAAGGCTGCATCAACCTATGCCTCCGACCGGACCGACCAGGAAAAGACCCCCTCTTTACTATCACCATCCGCACTACTAGTCCAGCCATGGTCCCCAAAGTGATTGGTGTGAACCCCTTCGTAGAACCAACCGCCACACGCCTACTCAAAATCTGTACGGCAGGAACACCTAAGCCTGAGGAGATACACCTAATTCTCGCCCATGTCCAAACACAAGAAGAAAACGAGTACAACCCGATGATGAGGAACAGTTAATACAGATACACCACACTCACAGCCCGCACCACAACCACAGCTATGGTCCAACCGACAGAACGAAGAACTCGCCAACCTCACTTACAACTGTATCCTGGGTAATCTGAGAGAATCCTTCCAGCAAAGCTCGACCGCCTACATACCATGGTCGCAGTAACCATTAGCAGCTACAGTCAATACCGCAACGTAAGTCCAGTGCAACAACCGAACAGACTGTTATCCATCCTGTTTCAACTTCCGCGGACCGGATCCGAAGACCCCTTTAGACCAAGTTCACGTCACCAGGTGTGCCGATATCAGACATATTCCTTCCCAATCATGGACAGTACTGGACCAAATATGGTGGCTCTGCGAATGACAAGTGTATATGATCTTCCCCGCCAATACAACTGGGCTCTGTGTCCCTACATCTGCATCCGACCACACGAACGTTCTAACAGCAGACTCGATTCCAACTGTAGACGCCAACCCACATCTACCCACCAGGCGTCAACGACGGAACTTTGATTTCTTCCCCCATGATTCAGTGTGGAGCTCGGATGTCACCCTCGTATACAAACACTGGTCAGTCTCCTCCAAAATCATGATGGCGGTGTTCCCCAGGGTAGGAACAGCGAAGAACACCCTACGTCTGGAAACCATTGACTACAGATTCCAGGCCCGACACTAATCAATTACTTTTTGCCCTGCAAATGACTGAAACGTATCTGTCCAAAGTCTTAGGGACAACTGTCAGTTTTGCCTGTATTTAAGACAAACTCACTGGTCATTCAACTAGAGTTGCAGTAACATCGCAGTGAACAGGACCCCACTGTAGGAACTCTCACTGTCCACTTTGCAGTCTGGTAATACATATTTTCTATTTAAATTTAACTCACTCTTTCTTAGCCTGCTCCTGAAGTTGTATTTTCAGACCTAACAAACATTTCAGTTTTTTTGCCCTAATGTGCGTTTCATGCGCTGAAAATCACGTTTTGGCCAAGTATCATAGTTTTCACTATAACTTAACCTAACCCTAACCCTAACCCTAACCCTAACCCTAACCCTAACCCTAACCCTAACCCTAACCCTAACCCTAACCCTAACCCTAATTCTAACCCAAACTCTAACCCTAACCCTAACCCTAACCCTAACTCCCATCACTTAGAATGATATCAAATGAAAAACCTACTTAATTTGGACGATTATACACTATATACACAGTAACTATGTGTCACTGACAGTTTGTTTCGCAGCGGGGGGACATTTCAGTTTTTATTGCCTTAATGTGCATTTCATGCGCTGAAAATCACGTTTTGGCCAAGTATCATAGTTTTCACTATAACTTAATTTATATCACTTAGAATGATGCTCAATGTAAAACTTACTTGAAATGGACGATTTTACACTATATACACAGTAACTATGTGTCTCTGACAGTTTGTTTCGCAGCAGGGGAACATTTCAGTTTTTATTGCCTTAACGTGCGTTTCATGCGCTGAAAATTACGTTTTGGCCAAGTACCATAGTTTTCACTATAACTTAATTTCTATCAATTAGAATGATGCTAAATGCAAAACTTACTTGAATTGGACGATTTTACACTATATACACAGTAACTTTGTGCTCTGACAGTTTGTTTCGCAGCAGGGGAACATTTCAGCTTTTATTGCCTTAACGTGCGTTTCATGCGCTGAATATCACGTTTTGGCCAAGTAACATAGTTTTCACTATAACTTAATTTCTATCAATTAGAATGATGCTAAATGCAAAACTTAATTGAATTGGACGATTTTACACTATATATACAGTAACTATGTTTCTCTGACAGTTTGTTCCGCAGCAGGGGAACATTTCAGTTTTTATTGCTTTAACGTGCGTTACATGCGCTGAAAATCACGTTTTGGCCAAGTATCATAGTTTTCACTATAACTTAATTTCTAGCACTTAGAATGATGCCAAATGCAAAACTTACTTGAATTGGACGATTTTACACTATATACACAGTAACTTTGTGCCTCTGACAGTTTGTTTCGCAGCAGGGGAACATTTCAGTTTTTATTGCCTTAACGTGCGTTTCATGCGCTGAAAATCACGTTTTGGCCAAGTATAATAGTTTTCACTATAACTTAATTTCTATCACTTAGAATGATGCTAAATGCAAAACTTACTTGAATTGGACGATTTTATACTATATACACAGTAACTATGTGTCTCTGACAGTTTGTTTGGAAGCAGGGGATCATTTCAGTTTTTATTGCCTTAACGTGCGTTTCATACGCTGAAAATCACGTTTTGGCCAAGTATCATAGTTTTCACTATAACTTGATTTCTAGCACTTAGAATGATGCCAAATGCAAAACTTACTTGAATTGGACGATTTTACACTATATACACAGTAACTTTGTGCCTCTGACAGTTTGTTTCGCAGCAGGGGAACATTTCAGTTTTTATTGCCTTAACGTGCGTTTCATGCGCTGAAAATCACGTTTTGGCCAAGTATAATAGTTTTCACTATAACTTAATTTCTATCACTTAGAATGATGCTAAATGCAAAACTTACTTGAATTGGACGATTTTATACTATATACACAGTAACTATGTGTCTCTGACAGTTTGTTTGGAAGCAGGGGATCATTTCAGTTTTTATTGCCTTAACGTGCGTTTCATACGCTGAAAATCACGTTTTGGCCAAGTATCATAGTTTTCACTATAACTTGATTTCTATCACTTAGAATGATGCTAAATGCAAAACTTACTTGAATTGGACGATTTTACACTATATACACAGTAACTTTGTGCCTCTGACAGTTTGTTTCGCAGCAGGGGAACATTTCAGTTTTTATTGCCTTAACGTGCGTTTCATGCGCTGAAAATCACGTTTTGGCCGAGTATCATAGTTTTCACTATAACTTAATTTCTATCACTTAGAATGATGCTAAATGCAAAATTTACTTGAATTGGACGATTTTACACTATATAAACTGTAACTATGTGCCTCTGACAGTTTGTTTCGCAGCAGGGGAACATTTCAGTTTTTATTGCCTTAACGTGCGTTTCATGCGCTAAAAATCACGTTTTGGCCAAGTATCATAGTTTTCACTATAACTTAATTTCTATCACTCAGAATGATGCCAAATGAAAAACCTACTTGAATTGGACGATTATACACTATATACACAGTAACTATGTGTCTCTAAACATTTGTTTGGAAGCAGGGGAACATTTCAGTATTTATTGCCTTAACGTGCGTTTCATGCGCTGAAAATCACGTTTTGGCCGAGTATCATAGTTTTCACTATAACTTAATTTCTATCACTTAGAATGATGCTAAATGCAAAATTTACTTGAATTGGACGATTTTACACTATATAAACTGTAACTATGTGCCTCTGACAGTTTGTTTCGCAGCAGGGGAACATTTCAGTTTTTATTGCCTTAACGTGCGTTTCATGCGCTGAAAATCACGTTTTGGCCAAGTATCACAGTTTTCCCTATAACTTAATTTATATCACTTAGAATGATGCTAAATGCAAAACTTACTTGAATTGGACGATTTTACACTATATACACAATAACTATGTGTCTCTGACAGTTTGTTTCGCAGCAGGGGAACATTTCAGTTTTTATTGCCTTAACGTGCGTTTCATGCGCTGAAAATCACGTTTTGGCCAAGTATCATAGTTTTCACTATAACTTAATTTCTATCACTTAGAATGATGCTAAATGCAAAACTTACTTGAATTGGACAATTTTACACTATATACACAGTAACTTTGTGCCTCTGACAGTTTGTTTCGCAGCAGGGGAACATTTCAGTTTTTATTGCCTTAACGTGCGTTTCATGCGCCAAAAATCACGTTTTGGCCAAGTATCATAGTTTTCACTATAACTTAATTTCTATCACTCAGAATGATGCCAAATGAAAAACCTACTTGAATTGGACGATTATACACTATATACACAGTAACTATGTGTCTCTAAACATTTGTTTGGAAGCAGGGGAACATTTCAGTTTTTATTGACTTAACGTGCGTTTCATGCGCTGAAAATCACGTTTTGGCCGAGTATCATAGTTTTCACTATAACTTAATTTCTATCACTTAGAATGATGCTAAATGCAAAATTTACTTGAATTGGACGATTTTACACTATATAAACTGTAACTATGTGCCTCTGACAGTTTGTTTCGCAGCAGGGGAACATTTCAGTTTTTATTGCCTTAACGTGCGTTTCATGCGCTGAAAATCACGTTTTGGCCAAGTATCACAGTTTTCCCTATAACTTAATTTATATCACTTAGAATGATGCTAAATGCAAAACTTACTTGAATTGGACGATTTTACACTATATACACAATAACTATGTGTCTCTGACAGTTTGTTTCGCAGCAGGGGAACATTTCAGTTTTTATTGCCTTAACGTGCGTTTCATGCGCTGAAAATCACGTTTTGGCCAAGTATCATAGTTTTCACTATAACTTAATTTCTATCACTTAGAATGATGCTAAATGCAAAACTTACTTGAATTGGACGATTTTACACTATATACACAGTAACTTTGTGCCTCTGACAGTTTGTTTCGCAGCAGGGGAACATTTCAGTTTTTATTGCCTTAACGTGCGTTTCATGCGCCAAAAATCACGTTTTGGCCAAGTATCATAGTTTTCACTATAACTTAATTTCTATCACTCAGAATGATGCCAAATGAAAAACCTACTTGAATTGGACGATTATACACTATATACACAGTAACTATGTGTCTCTAAACATTTGTTTGGAAGCAGGGGAACATTTCAGTTTTTATTGACTTAACGTGCGTTTCATGCGCTGAAAATCACGTTTTGGCCGAGTATCATAGTTTTCACTATAACTTAATTTCTATCACTTAGAATGATGCTAAATGCAAAATTTACTTGAATTGGACGATTTTACACTATATAAACTGTAACTATGTGCCTCTGACAGTTTGTTTCGCAGCAGGGTAACATTTCAGTTTTTATTGCCTTAACGTGCGTTTCATGCGCTGAAAATCACGTTTTGGCCAAGTATCATAGTTTTCACTATAACTTAATTCATATCACTTAGAATGATGCTAAATAAACTTACTTGAATTGGACGATTTTACACTATATACACAGTAACTATGTGTCTCTGACAGTTTGTTTCGCAGCAGGGTAACATTTCAGTTTTTATTGCCTTAACGTGCGTTTCATGCGCTGAAAATTACGTTTTGGCCAAGTACCATAGTTTTCACTATAACTTAATTTCTATCACTTAGAATGATGCTAAATGCAAAACTTACTTGAATTGGACGATTTGACACTATATACACAGTAACTTTGTGCCTCTGACAGTTTGTTTCGCAGCAGGGGAACATTTCAGTTTTTATTGCCTTAACGTGCGTTTCATGCGCTGAAAATCACGTTTTGGCCAAGTATCATAGTTTTCACTATAACTTAATTTCTATCACTTAGAATGATGCTAAATGCAAAACTTACTTGAATTGGACGATTTTACACTATATACACAATAACTATGTGTCTCTGACAGTTTGTTTCGCAGCAGGGGAACATTTCAGTTTTTATTGCCTTAACGTGCGTTTCATGCGCTGAAAATCACGTTTTGGCCAAGTATCATAGTTTTCACTATAACTTAATTTCTATCACTTAGAATGATGCTAAATGCAAAACTTACTTGAATTGGACGATTTTACACTATATACACAGTAACTTTGTGCCTCTGACAGTTTGTTTCGCAGCAGGGGAACATTTCAGTTTTTATTGCCTTAACGTGCGTTTCATGCGCCAAAAATCACGTTTTGGCCAAGTATCATAGTTTTCACTATAACTTAATTTCTATCACTCAGAATGATGCCAAATGAAAAACCTACTTGAATTGGACGATTATACACTATATACACAGTAACTATGTGTCTCTAAACATTTGTTTGGAAGCAGGGGAACATTTCAGTTTTTATTGACTTAACGTGCGTTTCATGCGCTGAAAATCACGTTTTGGCCGAGTATCATAGTTTTCACTATAACTTAATTTCTATCACTTAGAATGATGCTAAATGCAAAATTTACTTGAATTGGACGATTTTACACTATATAAACTGTAACTATGTGCCTCTGACAGTTTGTTTCGCAGCAGGGTAACATTTCAGTTTTTATTGCCTTAACGTGCGTTTCATGCGCTGAAAATCACGTTTTGGCCAAGTATCATAGTTTTCCCTATAACTTAATTTATATCACTTAGAATGATGCTAAATGCAAAACCTACATGAATTGGACGATTTTACACTATATACACAGTAACTATGTGTCTCTGACAGTTTGTTTCGCAGCAGGGGAACATTTCAGTTTTTATTGCCTTAACGTGCGTTTCATGCGCTGAAAATCACGTTTTGGCCAAGTATCATAGTTTTCACTATAACTTAATTCATATCACTTAGAATGATGCTAAATAAACTTACTTGAATTGGACGATTTTACACTATATACACAGTAACTATGTGTCTCTGACAGTTTGTTTCGCAGCAGGGTAACATTTCAGTTTTTATTGCCTTAACGTGCGTTTCATGCGCTGAAAATTACGTTTTGGCCAAGTACCATAGTTTTCACTATAACTTAATTTCTATCACTTAGAATGATGCTAAATGCAAAACTTACTTGAATTGGACGATTTGACACTATATACACAGTAACTTTGTGCCTCTGACAGTTTGTTTCGCAGCAGGGGAACATTTCAGTTTTTATTGCCTTAACGTGCGTTTCATGCGCTGAAAATCACGTTTTGGCCAAGTATCATAATTTTCACTATCACTTAATTTCTATCACTTAGAATGATGCCAAATGAAAAACTTATTAAATTATAAAATTTGATGATATTACACTATGTATAGAGAGACATTTGTGTCTCTGAGAGTTTTACACAGTTTTACAAGTTATGACTCCAGACTCTTAATTTACAATTCTGCCTTTATGGATACATTGCATCACCACCCCCTGAGTGGATCACTTACCTCTCACTGTCTTGCACTTACCTTCATTCAGCATGTAGGTGTCAGATCAACTTGTACCTAATGTCTATTCATATTACCTCACCCGAAGTTATTACACAGAAGGGATTGTGTTGTGTTACCCCAAGTTTAGAGTCCCAACGGATGTGGGAAACTTACAGCGTCTGTCTGCCAGAGAGCGGCAGCTGGAACCGATTGTGACCGGGGTGGCATGGGTTCCTGATCATGTCCCTGGCTCTGCTGATGTAACGAGGGCTGGCAATGTCTTCCAGTGATGGCAGAGTAGCCGACGATCTTCTGCGTAGTGGTGATACCTTTCTAAATAGCCTTTTTGTCTGCTGCCGTTCTTTCCGCGTACCACCAAATGTGCTTTTTATGCGCTGATAATCACGTTTTGGTCGAATATGAAAGTTTTCAAGTGTGCACTTGACCCTGGATGACCTGGAGAGTGACAGTTACTCCTGAAGTTGAACCTTTTTTCATCGCACAATTCAAGGAAACAATTGCAAACCCTGTTAGCCAGCCTTTCTTATATTTCGCGAGAAGAACAAACAATTGCAAGGCCAACTAGTTAGTCTCTCTTACATTCCACGATCTTTTTAATCAATTGTAAAACCAGTTTGACTAGTCTACCTTGCATTCTACGATCTTAACAAACAAAGGTAAAACCAGTATTACCACATGGTGCGACAAGAATAAACAATTATTAAGCCAGGTAGCCAGTCCATCCCACAATTCCCCCCTTTTGTGTCTGTGAAAATATCGAAATATTGAAGTGGCTGTTTCCATGAGCCAGAGAAGAACCAGTCAAGCCATCCTCGTTATGGAACCGAATCTCCGGTCACAGCTCTCTGCATGTTCCTAATATCCTGCAGGGCATCATGGACTGAGCAGGACATGCCGGCAGGGATGAAGGGGCAGCACGAGTCTCCCACCATGGCACAGACACAGCCCCGCTGGGTGGCCACTCCGTCAAGAGCATGGCAGCCCTGGAAAATCACCTGGGCCATGGCGGCTACCCAGCCTGACTGATGCGCTGACACAGGCCCGGAACCTGCCTTCAATGGTCTTCAAATGCAGGGCGTTCCTTGCCGCTCCCACTCAAGGGAACTGAGCCATTAGGATTTTGGATGAGACTGACCAGTATTTGTGTTTGAGGGACACATCCGAGCCACACACTGGATCATGGTCGTGAGCTCCGTCAATAATGCAAGTGTATATGATCATCCCCGCCAATACAACTGGGCTCTGTGTCCCTACATCTGCATCCGACCACACGTACGTTCTAACAGCAGACTCGATTCCAACTGTCCACGCCAACCCACATCTACCCACCAGGCGTCAACGACGGAGCTTTGATTTCTTTCCCCATGATTCAGTGTGGGGCTCGGATGTCCTCCTCGAATACAAACACTGGTCAGTCTCCTCCAAAATCATGATGGCGGTGTTCCCCAGGGTAGGAACAGCGAAGAACACCCTACGTCTGGAAACCATTGACTACAGATTCCAGGCCTACGTCAACGCATCAGTCTGACTGCAACAAGGCTGAGAAATCCAAATAACTTCCATGACCCAGGTGATTATCCAGAACCGCCTTGCCACGACAGAAAGATC
The DNA here is from genome assembly GCF_051989575.1 of Stigmatopora nigra. Classification (NCBI taxonomy): domain Eukaryota; kingdom Metazoa; phylum Chordata; class Actinopteri; order Syngnathiformes; family Syngnathidae; genus Stigmatopora; species Stigmatopora nigra. The sequence goes on from NW_027551611.1 coordinate 508,849, forward strand.
CAGTTCCACAACAAGGATGGCTTGACTTGTTCCTCTCTGACTCATCATGGACACATACTCTTTTGAAAGCCCTAGTACCAGTCGTAACTGTTATTGCTCTCGTGGTTGTTGTCCTTACTTGTTGTTTGCCCTGCTTCTCAGCTTTAATCAAACATACCATTAATTCCACAGTCGAACAAATCATGATTGTTGAAACCCAGCTAATGCTAACTCGTATTCACATGCAACAATCCATATCCCAATCTGACATTGATGCTGTGCTACTGTCTGACACTGATTAATCTATCTTTCCTATTCTGAGACGCCTGGTACCCTTCCTGGTCGGTCTAAACTCCAGTTTGAAATAATTTGTGAAGAATTTCGTTCAAAAGTAGCGTCGCTAACAAACGAGGTTCCGATGTGTTTATACTCACTAACAGGAGGGATATGTAAAATTAGACAAAGTATCTTTACAAATGCTTGTTCATATTGTATTAGTTTTTGTAAGTATAACAGCATCGTAGTAATCCTTATGGCTGACATGTCAGCATAAACACCCAACTGTCTGACTGAATAATAAAGCTTAGTCTTGTGATTGGATTGACATGTAATCACAAATACTCAACTGTCCGACACTGATCAATTACTTATGGCCCTGCAAATGACTGAAACTGTCCAAAGTCCTAGGGACAACTGTCAGTTTTGCCTGTATTTAAGACACACTCACTGGTCATTCGACTAGATTTGCAGTAACATCGCGTTGAACAGGACCCCACTGCAGGAACTCTCACTGTCCACTTTGCAGTCTGGTAATATATATTTTCTTTTTTTGTCTTTCTCCTGAAGTTGAACCTCTTCTCATCGCACAATACAAGGAAAAAATTGCAAACCCTGTTAGCCAGCCTTTCTTATAATTCTCGAGGCGAACAAACAATTGCAAGGCCAACTAGTTAGTCTTTCTTACATTCCTCGATCTTTTAAATCAATTGTAAAACCAGTTTGGCTAGTCTACCTTGCATTCTACGATCTTAAAAAACAAAGTTAAACCAGTATGACCACATGGTGCGACAAGAATAAACAATTATTAAGCCAGTTAGCCAGTCCATCCCACAATTCCCTCCTTTTGTGTCTGTGAAAATATCGAAATATTGAAGTGGCTGTTTCCATGAGCCAGAGAAGAACCAGTCAAGCCATCCTCGTTGTGGAACCGGATCTCCGGTCACAGCTCTCTGCATGTTCCTAATAGCCTGCAGGGCATCATGGACCGAGCAGGACATGCCGGCAGGGATGAAGGGGCAGCACGAGTCTCCCACCATGAAACACACACAGCCCCGCTGGGTGGCCACTCCGTCAAGAGCAGGGCAGCCCTGAAAAATCACCTGGGCCATAGCGGCTACCCAGCCTGACTGATGAGCCGACACAGGCCCGGAACCTGCCTTCAATGGTCTTCAAATGCAGGGCGTTCCTTGCCGCTCCCACTCAAGGGAACTGAGCCATTAGGATTTTGGATGAGACTGACCAGTGTTTGTGTTTGAGGGACACATCCGAGCCACACACTGGATCATGGTCGTGAGCTCCGTCAATAATGTGCCCAAATGGAGGTCATTGATTCGGGAATAACAGAACTTCTGAAGATCCCTAGATCAGTGATTTTCAACCACTGTGCCGTGGCACACTAGTGTGCCGTGAGAGATTGTCAGGTGTGCCGTGAGAAATTATCCAATATCCTTTTTTTTTAAATTAACATTTATTAATAGTTTTATGCAAATATTATGTCATTGTCCAGTGTCCGTGCTGTAGTAAATATACTATACAGAGTGTCATTTTGTAAAATTTTTGGTTAGTGGTGTGCCACAAATTTTTCCAATGTAAAAAATGTGCCGTGGCTCAAAAAAGGTTGAAAAACACTGCCCTAGATGATTATTTTTATACATAATAATCAAAAATACATCCCCATTGTCAATGGATACAATTTTTCGGGTAAATTCACCAACCAGAACAGACTGGGCCTGGTTCTAATACAACCACTATTTTAATCGCAGAATGCCTGTTTTGGACACTGTTTATGGTGGGAAAATAGCTCCAGAACCATCCTGGATCATTATTTTTACACATAATAGTGAAAATACATCCATCTACACATTCAAGACTAATTATGGGTAGAAGCACCAACCAGAACCGACTGGGCCTGGTTCTAATACGACCTCTTTTTTAATCGCAAAATGCCTGTTTTGGACAATGTTTATGGTGGGAAACATTATTTTTATAGAAAATAGTTAAACTACATCCACCCACTCAATCAACACAAATTCTGGGTAAATACACCAACCAGAACCGATTGGGCCTTTTTCTAATACAACCACTATTTTTATCGCAAAATGTTTTGGACACTATTGACGGTGGGAAATATTCCCAGAACATCCCTGCATTTTTAATTTTACACATAATAGTGAAAATGCATCCATCCACACAATTGACACTAAATCTGGGTAAAAGCGGCAACCAGAACCGACTGGGCCCGGTTCTAATTCAACCACCGTGCAAAATAAAGATCCATTGGAGGTTTTTGATTCTTGTGTAAAAAAAGCCCCAAAACATCCCTGCATGTTTATTTTTAAACAGAATAGTAAAATATACATCCCCATCATCTTTGGACACAAGTTTCGGATATAAACAGCAACCAGAACCGAGACTACCCAGTTATAATGCAACTATCCATCGTTCCTGCCTGCCTAAAATCTGCCACCATCATTCCTGTCCCCAAAAAGGCCAACCATCGGCAGCTTGAACGATTACAGGCCTGTTGCTCTCACGCCTGTGATCATGAAGTGCTTTGAAAAGTTGGTGGCCCGACACATCAGAAGGACAATCCCCCCCCTCAGTTGACCCTCACCAGTTTGCTTATAGAGAAAACAGGTCCACTGAGGATGCTATCGCTGTGGCTCTTCACACAGCACTGAGCCACCTGGAGCACCGGGGGAACTATGTGACGATGCTTTTCATAGACTATAGCTCAGCCTTTAACACCATCAAGCCGGACATCCTGAAGGAGAAACTCTACCACGTTGGACTATCCTCTTCAATCTGCTGCTGGGTAAAGAACTTCTTGACTGGTCGACCACAAACTGTCAGAATGGGTCCACACCTCTCTTCCGCCATTACACTGAACACTGGCTCACCACAAGGCTGTGTACTGAGTCCTGTCCTGTACTCCTTGTACACATACGACTGCACACCAGCCCACCAGTCAAACTCTATCATCAAATTTGCCGATGACACCACTGTGATCGGACTCATCTCAGGCGGGGATGAGTCAGCTTACAGAGACGAGGTCGACAAACTGTCGTCTTGGTGCTCGGCGAACAATCTTACACTAAATACCGCAAAGACTAAAGAAATAATCCTGGACTTTTGCAAGCGCAGCACAGATCTGGCCCCACTCATTAACGGAGTATGTGTAGAGAGGGTCCAATCCTTCAAATTTCTGGGAGTCCACGTCACGGATAGGCTCTCCTGGTCCACAAACACCACAGTGTTAGTAAAGAAGGCCCAGAAACGACTCTACTTTCTCAGGGTACTGAGAAGGGACAAATTGGACACCAAGCTTCTGGCAACCTTCTACAGAGCCACTGTGGAGAGCATCCTGACTTACGGCATTACAGTGTGGTATACCGGAAGCACTGCAGCAGACAAAAAAGCCATACAGAGGGTGATAAACACTGCCCAGAAGATCGTCGGCTGCTCTCTGCCATCACTAGAAGACATTGCCAACCCCCGATACCTTAGAAGAGCCGGGTCCATTGTTGGAGACCCATACCACCCTGGACACGGCCTGTTCCAGTTGCTTCCATCTGGCAGACGCTACAGGTCCTACAAAGCACGGACAAACAGGCTCAAGGACAGCTTTTTCCCAATAGCCATCAGGTCTCTGAACCTGCAGCAACACGTGACGTGACGACTACACATATCCCTAATATGAAATTAAGTCAAGTCGAAATGAAGTAACAGGAAGGTCGTTTGGTGCAGATCTGCCTTCCAAAGGCTGACTGAGGGAGGGTAAGTATAAAGACTGAAAGGTAAGTGATCCACCTTATTCTTGTTGGCATCGGTGAGGCAACTTGCAGTCGCCGCAAAATGGCGCTCAAGGCGGAGAGCTAACAAGTATGAATATGTCATAAATAAATGTCATAAATGTGTCTGGCCTGGGAAGACGAACTTGTGGAGAAGCACTATACAATTTCGTCATACGCTGCTGAGGGTATGATGACTACTAGGCTTTTTGTCAAGTCAATGATGACGACAATGCCTATGTCTGATTTTCATTTTTTCATTTTTTCAACTACTATTTTTTATCGCAAAATGCATGTTTTGGAGACTATTTATGGTGGTAAATACCCCTAGAACCATCCTGGATCTTTATTTTTAGACAGAATAGTGAAAATACATCCACCTACACAATCAACACTAACTCTGGGTAAAAGCACCAACCAGAACCGACTGGGCTTGGTTCTACTACAACCAACATGCAAAATAAAGTGCCCAAATGGAGGTCATTTATTCGGGCATAGAAGAACTTCTGAACATCCCTAGATGATAATTTTTATACAGAATAGTCAAAAATACAACCCCATTCCTATTGGACACACGTTACGGGTGTATACACAAACCAGAACCGACTGGGCCTGGTTCTAATACAACCACTATTTTTGTCGCAAAATGCATGTTTTTGACACTATTTCTGGTGGGAAATAGTCTCAGAACATCCCTGGGTCTTTATTCTTACAGAGAATAGTGAAAATACATCCACCCACACAATCGACACTAATTGTGGGTAAAGCACCAACCAGAACCGACTGGGCCTGGTTCTAAACAACCACTTGTAAATAAAGTGCCCAAATTGAGGTCATTGATTAGGGCATAACAGAACTTCTGAACATCCCTAGAATATTATTTTTATAAAGAATATTTAAAAATACATCCCCATAATCATTGGACACAATTTCTGGGTAAAAACACGATTCAGAACCGACTGGGCGTGGTTCTAATACAACCACTACTTTAACCGCAAAATGCCTGTTTTGGACACTGTTTGTGGTGGGAAATAGCTCCAGAATCATCCTGGATCATTATTGTTATACAAAATAGTGAAAATACATCTACTCACACAATAAACACAAATTCTGGGTAAAAGCACCAACCAAAACCTACTGGGCCTGTTTCTAAACCACCACTTGTAAATAAAGTGACCAAATAAAAGTAATTCATTCGGGCATAACAGAACTTCTGAACATCGCTAGATGATTACTTCTTTACAGAATAGTCAAGTATACATCCCCATCATAATTGGACACAAGTTTCGTATACAAACACCCACCAGAACCGACTGGACCGTTATAATGCAGCCACTATTTTGTATCGCAAAATGCATGTTTTGGATACTATTTATGGTCGGAAATAGCCCCGGAACTGTCCTGGATCTTTATTTTTAGACAGAATAGTGAAAATACATCTACCCACACAATGGATTCTATATCTGGGTAAAAGCACCAACCAGAACCGACTGGGCCTGGTTCTTAAAAACCACCACTTGTAAATAAAGTGCCCAAATTGAGGTCATTTAATCGGGCATAACAGAACTTCTGAACATCCCTAGATGATTATTTTTATACAGAATAATCAAAAATACATCCTTATCATCATTGGACACAATTTCTGGGTAAAAACACCAACCAGAATCGCCTGGGCCTTGTTCTAATACAACCACTATTTTAATTGCAAAATGCCTGTTTTGGACACTTTTTATGGTGGTAAATAGCTCCAAAATCACCTAGAATGATGCAAATGAAAGACTTACATGGATAGGACGATTTTACACTATATACACAGGAACTATGTGTCTCTGACAGTGCGTTGGCAGCAGGGGAACGTTTCAGTTTTTATTGCCTTAATGTGCTTTTCATGGACTGATAATCACGTTTTGGCCAAGTATGATAGATTTCATTGTAACTTAATTTCTATCACTTTGAACAATGCCGAATAAAAAACTTACTTGAAATGGACGATTTTACACTATATACACAGTAACTGTGTCTCTGACAGTTTGTTTGGCAGCAGGGCAACTTTTCAGTTTTTATTGCCTTAATGTACTTTTCATACCCTGAAAATCACGTTTTGGCCAAGTATGATTGTTTTCATTGTAACTTAATTTTTAGCAATGAGAATAATGTCAAATGGATAACTTACTTGAATTGGACGATTTTACACTAATATGGGTCAGAAAGCAACAAAAGGGATGGGTTTATTGTCAGACTGCAAAATGAAAATCGGAGAGTTACCGGGACGAGATATCATGGTCCAGCTTGGGCTAAGCTTAGTGGCCACCCAAAATGGCCTCCGACCCAGGGAATTACAGACCAAAAATATCTTCCACACCACCACATCTAACAGCTTCTACTCTCTCGACATTGTCGGGAATGATTCTGCCAAGGTAGCTGAAAGTCTAAGAGAACAGTCTGAAGATATCTGCCCAGCAGCCCCAGGGCAGGAACAACAAACATGGCCATTACATGTCACCCTGAAGTTCATGGGAGACCGGACGACAAGTGGTTAAACCAATTCTCACAGTTGCCCACTCAACGAATCATAATTAACCACGTATATGCAACTGACCTAATGGACAACCCATTGCCCCCCGGACACATTGCCTATGGGGATGGATCATCATCAAAAACCCTGGATGGAGAAAAACACAACGTATATTCCGTGGTGACTCAAAAAGACAACCTCAAGACAGGACGACTCCCCGGCGACTGGTCTGCACAAGCCGCAGAAATAGTGGCACTGACAGAGGCATGTAGACTATTCCTAGAACAAGACGTGACGGTGGAAAGACACAGCCCAATCCCTGCTGAATTCCTAAGAGAAATGCAAAATCATGCCCCAGAAAAAGAGAAACTGCAATGGGAAACAGAAGGAGCCACTCAACACAAGAACGGACTCTATGCAGTAGAAAACAAGCCATGCGTCCCACTATCATTGTTTGAAGTAATTGCCAAATTGAGCCATGGGAGGAGCCATGTCTCAACAGAAGGGATGATCAGTACAGTACAACAAACAATGCATGTTCCCAGAGGTCTCCAAACTTACTTCAATTTTTTTTGCAGAAACTGTCTAAACTGCTGTAGACACAACTCTCAAGGCAATGAACGACCCAAGCATGGAACAAGGCAAACAGGAACATATCCCTTCGAGCTTCTGAACATGGATTTCATCTAACTGAACCAAAGTGCTGGACTCGTCGAACAAACCATTAGAACAGTAAAACTCAGACTCAGAAAAACCATGGAAGATACAGGAAAACCATGGCAAGAATGCCTGAGCCTGGTAAAAACGTACATGAGAATCATTCCAACAGCACATGGATGCACACCATTTGACGCAGTGAAAGACAGACCCTTCCACTTAACAATGTGGGAAAAAGATCTGGTGGTAGAAGCGAAAGGAGAAACAGAATCCCTCACTAAGTGGTTATGCAAAATGTTCCAAGAAAGAACTGTGATGAATGCAAAATAATCTGCCGACATCTTCTCTGTCTTCCACAGAGGAGGTCCTGTCCCCAGGAGACCTGGTACTCGTCAAGGTGATGAAAAGAAAGTGCTGGTCTTCTCCACGTTGGGACGGACCTCACCGTGTGATTTTGGCCATCATCATCACCGCTCTGTGTTCAACCACATGGGGGGAACGTACCAGAACCTTGGTACACTCCCACTGGAGGAGAATGCCCCGCTAGCTGGTTCAGGAAACGATCAGGGGCCCCCAGATCTGCATCCCATTAACCAAGACACCAATCGTCGTTCAAGTCCCTTTGCTCAGCCTACATCTTACTCACTTGGGATTACACAGAACTGACTCCAGTTATTTTTATTGGTACCTACAAGCTCCCAGAGTCTGAGTGGTCTGGCCAGACACCTTGGACCAGGTCCTCCTCCATACAGGCTACAAAACCATCACATGGCCCCTTTCCACCATGACCGCTAACTTCACCAAGTTAGCCACCACCATCAAAGATGGTAAACATATGCTAGAGCTCACGACCAATATCCAACAAAAAGGCTGCATCAACCTATGCCTCCGACCGGACCGACCAGGAAAAAAGCCCCCCTCTTTAATATCACCATCCGCACTACTAGTCCAGCCATGGTCCCCAAAGTGATTGGTGTGAACCCCTTCGTACAACCATCCGCCACACGCCTACTCAAAATCCGTCCGGCAGGAACTCCTAAGCCTGAGTAGATACACCTTATTCTCGCCCATGTCCAAACACAGGAAGAAAACGACTACAACCCGATGATGAGGAACAGTTGGTACAGATACACCGCACTCTCAGCCCGCGCCACAACCAATGAGTTGTTATGTCTGTTCCCTCGTGCCTACTGCCGTAGCCCAACCACAGCTATGGTCCAACCGACAGAACGAAGAACTCGCCAACCACACCTACAACTGTATCCTGGGTAATCTGAGAGAATCCTTCCAGCAAAGCTCGACCGCCTACATACCATGGTCGCAGTACCATTAGCAGCTACAGTCAATACCGCAACGTATGTCCAGTGCAACAACCGAACAGACTGTTATCCATCCCGTTTCAACTTCAGCGGACCGGATCCGAAGACCCCTTTGGACCAAGTTCACGTCACCAGGTGCGCCGAGATCAGACACATTCCTTCCCAATCATGGACAGTACTGGACCAAATATGGTGGCTCTGCGAATGGCAAGTGTATATGATCATCCCCACCAATACAACTGGGCTCTGTGTCCCTACATCTGCATCCGACCACACGTACGTTCTAACAGCAGACTCGATTCCAACTGTCGACGCCAACCCACATCTACCCACCAGGCGTCAACGACGGAGCTTTGATTTCTTCCCCCATGATTCAGTTTGGGGCTCGGATGTCCCCCTCTAATACAAACACTGGTCAGTCTCCTCCAAAATCATGATGGCGGTGTTCCCCAGGGTAGGAACAGCGAAGAACACCCTACGTCTGGAAACCATTGACTAGAGATTCCAGGCCCGACACTAATCAATTACTTGTTGCCCTGCAAATGACTGAAACGTATCTGTCCAAAGTCTTAGGGACAACTGTCAGTTTTGGCTGTAGTTAAGACACACTCACTGGTCATTCGACTAGAGTTGCAGTAACATCGTAGTGAACAGGACCCCACTGTAGGAACTCTCACTGTCCACTTTGCAGTCTGGTAATACATATTTTCTATTTAAATTTATCTCACTCTTTCTTAGCCTGCTCCTGAAGTTGTATTTTCAGACCTAACAAACATTTCAGTTTTTTTGCCCTAATGTGCGTTTCATGCGCTGAAAATCACGTTTTGGCCAAGTATCATAGTTTTCACTATAACTTAACCTAACTAACCCTAACCCTAACCCTAACCCTAACCCTAACTTCCATCACTTAGAATGATATCAAATGAAAAACCTAATTAATTTGGACGATTATACACTATATACACAGTTTGTTTCACAGCGGGGGAACATTTCAGTTTTTATTGCCTTAACGTGCGTTTCATGCGCTGAAAATCACGTTTTGGCCGAGTATCATAGTTTTCACTATAACTTAATTTCTATCACTTAGAATGATGCTAAATGCAAAACTTACTTGAATTGGACGATTTTACACTATATAAACTGTAACTATGTGCCTCTGACAGTTTGTTTCGCAGCAGGGGAACATTTCAGTTTTTATTGCCTTAACGTGCGTTTCATGCGCTGAAAATCACGTTTTGGCCAAGTATCATAGTTTTCACTATAACTTAATTTATATCACTTAGAATGATGCTAAATGCAAAACTTACTTGAATTGGACGATTTTACACTATATACACAGTAACTATTTGTCTGTGACAGTTTGTTTCGCAGCAGGGGAACATTTCAGTTTTTATTGCCTTAACGTGCGTTTCATGCGCTGAAAATCACGTTTTGGCCAAGTATCATAGTTTTCACTATTATTTAATTTCTATCACTTAGAATGATGCTAAATGAAAAACTTACTTGAATTGGACGATATTACACTACATACACAGTAACTATGTGTCTCTGACAGTTTGTTTCGCAGCAGGGGAACATTTCAGTTTTTATTGCCCAAATGTGCGTTTCATGCGCTGAAAATCACGTTTTGGCCAAGTATCATAATTTTCACTATAACTTTAAATGCAAAACTTACTTGAATTATACGATGTTACACTATATATACAGTAACTATGTGCCTCTGACAGTTTGTTTCGCAGCAGGGGAACATTTCAGTTTTTATTGCCTTAACGTGCGTTTCATGCGCCGAAAATCACGTTTTGGCCAAAAATCATAGTTTTCACTATAACTTAATTTCTATCACTCAGAATGATGCCAAATGAAAAACCTACTTGAATTGGACGATTATACACTATATACACAGTAACTATGTGTCTCTGACAATTTGTTTGGAAGCAGGGGAACATTTCAGTTTTTATTGCTTTAATGTGCATTTCATGCGCTGAAAATCATGTTTTGGCCAAGTATCATAGTTTTCATTATAACTTAATATCTAGCCATTAGAATGATGCCAAATTAAAAACTTATTAAATTATAAAATTTGATGATATTACACTATGTATAGAGAGACATTTGTGTCTCTGACAGTTTTACAGTTTTACAAGTTATGACTCCAGACTCTTAATTTACAATTCTGCCTTTATGGATACATTGCATCACCACCCCCTGAGTGGATCACTTACCTCTCACTGTCTTTCACTTACCTTCATTCAGCATGTAGGTGTCAGATCACCTTGTACCTAATGTCTATTCATATTACCTCACCCGAAGTTATTACACAGAAGAGATTGTGTTGTGTTACCCCAAGTTTAGAGTCCCAACGGATGTGGGAAACTTACAGTGTCTGTCTGCCAGAGAGCAGCAGCTGGAACCGATTGTGACCAGGGTGGCATGGGTCCCTGATCATGTCCCTGGCTCTGCTGAGGTAACGAGGGCTGGCAATGTCTTCCAGTGAGGGCAGAGTAGCCGACGATCTTCTGCGTAGTGGTGATACCTTTCTAAATAGCCTTTTTGTCTGCTGCCGTTCTTTCCGCGTACCACCAAATGTGCTTTTTATGCGCTGATTAGCACATTTTGGTCGAATATGAAAGTTTCCAAGAGTGCACTTGACCCTGGATGACCTGGAGAGTGACAGTTACTCCTGAAGTTGAACCTTTTTTTCATCCCACAATTCAAGGAAACAATTGCAAACCCTGTTAGCCAGCCTTTCTTATATTTCGCGAGGCGAAAAAACAATTGAAAGGCCAACTAGTTAGTCTTTCTTACATTCCACGATCTTTTAATTCAATTGTAAAACCAGTTTGGCTAGTCTACCTTGCATTCTATGATCTTATCAAACAAAGGTAAAACCAGTATGATCACATGGTGCGACAAGAATAAACAATTATTCAGCCAGTTAGCCAGTCCATCCCACAATTCCCTCCTTTTGTGTCTGTGAAAATATCGAAATATTGAAATGGCTGTTTCCATGAGCCAGAGAAGAACCAGTCAAGCCATCCTCGTTGTGGAACCGAATCTCCGGTCACAGCTCTCTGCATGTTCCTAATAGCCTGCAGGGCATCATGGACCGAGCAGGACATGCCGGCAGGGATGAAAGGGCAGCACGAGTCTCCCACCATGGCACACACAGCCCCTCTGGGTGGCCACTCCGTCAAGAGCAGGGCAGCCCTGGAAAATCACCTGGGCCATGGCGGCTACCCAGCCTGACTGATGCGCCGACACAGGCCCGGAACCTGCCTTCAATGGTCTTCAAATGCAGGGCGTTCCTTCCCGCTCCCACTCAAGGGAACTGAGCCATTACGATTTTGGATGAGACTGATCAGTATTTGTGTTTGAGGGACACATCCGAGCAACACACTGGATCATGGTCGTGAGCTCCGTCAATAATGTGCCCAAATGGAGGTCATTGATTCGGGAATAACAGCTCTTCTGAAGATCCCTAGATGATTATTTTTATACATAATAATCAAAAATACATCCCCATCGTCAATGGATACAATTTTTCGGGTAAATTCACTAACCAGAACAGACTGGGCCTGGTTCTAATACAACCACTATTTTAATCCCAGAATGCCTGTTTTGGACACTGTTTATGGTGGGAAAATAGCTCCAGAACCAACCTGGATCATTATTTTTACACAGAATAGTGAAAATACATCCATCTACACATTCAACACTAATTATGGGTAGAAGCACCAACCAGAACCGACTGGGCCCGGTTCTAATACGACCACTATTTTAATCGCAAAATGCCTGTTTTGGACAATGTTTATGGTGGGAAACATTATTTTTAGAGAAAATAGTGAAACTACATCCACCTACTCAACCAACACAAATTCTGGGTAAATACACCAACCAGAACCGATTGGGCCTTGTTCTAATACAACCACTATTTTTATCGCAAAATGTTTTGGACACTATTGACGGTGGGAAATATTCCCAAAACATCCCTGCATCTTTAATTTTACTCATAATAGTGAAAATGCATCCATCCACACAATTGACACTAAATCTGGGTAAAAGCGGCAACCAGAACCGACTGGGCCCGGTTCTAATACGACCACTATTTTAATCGCAAAATGCCTGTTTTGGACAATGTTTATGGTGGGAAACATTATTTTTATAGAAAATAGTGAAACTACATCCACCTACTCAACCAACACAAAATTCTGGGTCAATACACCAACCAGAACCGATTGGGCCTTGTTCTAATACAACCACTATATTTATCGCAAAATGTTTTGGACACTATTGACGATGGGAAATCTTCCCAAAACATCCCTGCATCTTTAATTTTACACACAATAGTGAAAATGCATCCATCCACACAATGGATACTAAATCTGGGTAAAAGCGGCAACCAGAACCGACTGGTCCCGGTTCTAATTCAACAACCATGCAAAATTAAGATCCATTGGAGGTTTTTTATTCTTGTATAAAAAAAGCCCCAAAACATCCCTGCATGATTATTTTTAAACAGAATAGTAAAATATACATCCCAATCATCTTTGGACACAAAATTCAGATATAAACAGCAACCAGACCCGACTGGACCCAGTTATAATGCAACTACTATTTTTTATCGCAAAATGCATGTTTTGGAGAAAATTTATGCTGGGAAATAGCCCTAGAACCATCCTGGATCTTTAATTTTAGACAGAATTGTGAAAATACATCCACCTACACAATCAACACTAACTCTGGGTAAAAGCACCAACCAGAACCGACTGGGCTTGGTTCTAATACAACCACCATGCAAAATAAAGTGCCCAAATGGAGGTCATTTATTCGGGCATAAAATAACTTCTGAACATCCCTAGATGACGATTTTTATACAGAATAGTGAAAAATACAACCCCATTCCCATCGGACACAATTTACGGGTGTATACACAAACCAGAACCGACTGGGCCTGGTTCTAATACAACCACTATGCAAAATAAAGTGCCCAAAGGGAGGTCATTGATTAGGGCATAAAAGAACTTCTGAAAATCCCTAGATGATTATTTTTATAGAAAATTGTCAAAAATACATCCCCATTATCATTTGACACAAGTTCCGGCTACATACATCAACCAGAACCGACTGGGCCTGGTTCTAATAGGACCACTATTTTAATCGCAAAGTGCCTGTTATGGACACTATTGACGGTGGGAAATATTCCCTGAACATCCCTGCATCTTTAATTTCACACAGAATAGTGAAAATGCATCCATCAAATCAAATGACCCAAAATTCTTGGTAAAAGCACCAACCAGAACCGAGTGGGCCCGGTTCTAATTCAACCACCATGCAAAATAACGATCCATAATGGAGGTTTTTGATTCTTGTATAAAAAAAGCCACAAAACATCCCTGCATGATTATGTTTAAACAGAATTGTAAACTATACATCCCCATCATCTTTGGACACAAGTTTCGGATATAAACAGCAACCAGAACCGAGACGACCCAGTTATAATGCAACTACTATTTTTTTATCACGAAATGCATGTTTTGGAGACTATTTATGGTGGCAAATACCCCTAGAACCATCCTGGATCTTTATTTTTAGACAGAATAGTGAAAATACATCCACCTACACAATCAACACTAACTCTGGGTAAAAGCACCAACCAGAACCGACTGGGCTTGGTTCTACTACAACCACGATGCAAAATAAAGTGCTCAAATGGAGGTCATTTATTCGGGCATAGAAGACCTTCTGAACATCCCTAGATGATAATTTTTTATACAGAATAGTCAAAAATACAACCCCATTCCTATTGGACACACGTTACAGGTGTATAAACACACCAGAACCGACTGGGCCTGGTTCTAATACAACCACTATTTTTGTCGCAAAATGCATGTTTTTGACACTATTTATGGTGGGAAATAGTCTCAGAACATCCCTGGATCTTTATTCTTAAAGAGAATAGTGAAATCACATCCACCCACACAATCAACACTAATTGTGGGTAAAGCACCAACCAGAACCGACTGGGCCTGGTTCTAAACAACCACTTGTAAATAAAGTGCCCAAATTGAGGTCATTTATTCGGGCATAACAGAACTTCTGAACATCCCTAGAATATTATTTTTATAAAGAATAATCAAAAATACATCCCCATCATCATTGGACACAATTTCTGGGTAAAAACACGAACCAGAACCGACTGGTCCTGGTTCTAATACAACCACTACTTTAACCGCAAAATGCCTGTTTTGGACACTGTTTGTGGTAGGAAATAGCTCCAGAACCATCCTGGATCATTATTGTTATACAAAATAGTGAAAATACATCCACTCACACAATAAACACAAATTCTGGGTAAAAGCACCAAACAAAACCGACTGGGCCTGTTTCTAAACCACCACTTGTAAATAAAGTGACCAAATGAAAGTAATTCATTCGGGCATAACAGAACTTCCGAACATCGCTAGATGATTATTTCTATACAGAATAGTCAAGTATACATCCCCATCATAATTGCACACAAGTTCCGTATACAAACACCCACCAGAACCGACTGGACCCTGTTATAATGCAACCACTAGTTTGTATCGCAAAATGCATGTTTTGGACACTATTTATGGTGGGAAATAGCCCCAGAACTGTCCTGGATCTTTATTTTTAGACAGAATAGTGAAAATACATCTACCCACACAATGGATAAAGCACCAACCAGAACCGACTGGGCCTGGTTCTTAAAAACCACCACTTGTAAATAAAGTGCCCAAATTGAGGTCATTGATTTGGGCATAACAGAACTTCTGAACATCCCTAGATGATTATTTTTATACAGAATAATCAAAAATACATCCTTATCATCATTGGACACAATTTCTGGGTAAAAACACCAACCAGAACCGCCTGGGACTGGTTCTATTACAACCACTATTTTAATCGCAAAATGCCTGCTTTGGACACTGTTTATGGTGGGAAATAGCTCCAGAATCACCTGGAATGATGCCAATGAATGACTTACTTGAATTGGACGATTTTACACTATATACACAGGAACTATGTGTCTCTGACAGTGTGTTTGGCAGCAGGGGAACGTTTCAGTTTTTATTGCCTTAATGTGCTTTTCATGGCCTGATAATTACGTTTTGGCCAAGTATGATAGTTTTCATTGTAACTTAATTTCTATCACTTTGAACGATGCCAAATAAAAAACTTACTTGAATTGGACGATTTTTCACAACATAACAGTAACTGTGTCTCTGACAGTTTGTTTGGCAGCAGGGGAACTTTTCAGTTTTTATTGCCTTCAGTACTTTTCATGCCCTGAAAATCACGTTTTGGCCAAGTATGATTGTTTTCATTATAACTTAATTTCTAGCTTGAGAATGATGCCAAATGGATAACTTACTTGAATTGGACGATTTTTCACTTTATACACAGTAACTATGTGTCTCTGACAGTTTGTTTGGCAGCAGGGGAACATGTGAGATTAGACAAAGTATCTTTGCAAATGCTTGTTCAAATTGTATAAGTTTTTGTGAGTATAACAGCATCATAGTCATCCTTATGGCTGACATGTCAGCATAAACACCCAAGTGTCTGACTGAATAAACAATCTTAGTCTTGTGATTGGGGTGAAATGTCAGCACAAATACTCAACTGTCCGACACTGATCAATTACTTTTTGCCCTGCAAATGACTGAAATGTATCTGTCCAAAGTCCTAGTGACAACTGTCAGTTTTTCATGTATTTGAGACACACACACTGGTCATTCGACTAGAGTTGCAGGAACATCGCGTTGAACAGGACCCTACTGTAGGAACTCTCACTGTCCACTTTGCAGTCTGGTAATAAACCAATTGGTCCGCGACCAATGAAAGTAGAACAATAATTAGCAAGGGCTTTATAGTCTTGGTCTGTTAATAGAGTCAGGGACTTAACTAAGACAAAGTCAGGGACTTTTGGTCTTTGTGTGTTCAGAGATATTGGGTTAATCACAAAGTAGAGATCAATTTCGGGTAATTTAGAAAATAATTGTTGTTTAAACTATTAAGTCGGTGATTAATATGGGTCAGAAAGCAACAAAAGGGATGGGTTTATTGTCAGATTGCAAAATGAAAATCGGAGAGTTACCGGGACGAGATATCATGGTCCAGCTTGGGCTAAGCCTAGTGGCCACCCAAAATGGCCTCCGACCCAGGGAATTACAGACCCAAAATATCTTCCACACCACCACATCTAACAGCTTCTACTCTCTCGACATTGTCGGGAATGATTCTGCCAAGGTAGCTGAAAGTCTAAGAGAACAGTCTGAAGATATCTGCCCAGCAGCACCAGGACAGGAACAACAAACATGGCCATTACATGTCACCCTGAAGTTCATGGGAGACCGGACGACAAGTGGTTAAACCAATTCTCACAGTTGCCCACTCAACGAATCATAATTAACCACGTATATGCAACTGACCTAATGGACAACCCATTGCCCCCCGGACACATTGCCTATGGGGATGGATCATCATCAAAAACCCTGGATGGAGAAAAACACAACGTATATGCCGTGGTGACTCAAAAAGACAACCTCAAAACAGGACGACTCCCCGGCGACTGGTCTGCACAAGCCGCAGAAATAGTGGCACTGACAGAGGCATGTAGACTATTCCTAGAACAAGACGTGACGGTGGAAAGACACAGCCCAATCCCTGCTGAATTCCTAAGAGAAATGCAAAATCATGCCCCAGAAAAAGAGAAACTGCAATGGGAAACAGAAGGAGCCACTCAGTACAAGAACGGACTCTATGCAGTAGAAAACAAGCCATGCGTCCCACGATCATTGTTTGAAGTAATTGCCAAATTGAGCCATGGGAGGAGCCATGTCTCAACAGAAGGGATGATCAGTACAGTACAACAAACAATGCATGTTCCCAGAGGTCTCCAAACTTACTTCAATTTTTTTTGCAGAAACTGTCTAAACTGCTGTAGACACAACTCTCAAGGCAATGAACGACCCAAGCATGGAACAAGGCAAACAGGAACATATCCCTTCGAGCTTCTGAACATGGATTTCATCAAACTGAACCAAAGTGCTGGACTCGTCGAACAAACCATTAGATTAGTAAAACTCAGACTCAGAAAAACCATGGAAGATACAGGAAAACCATGGCAAGAATGCCTGAGCCTGGTAAAAACGTACATGAGAATCATTCCAACAGCACAGGGATGCACACCATTTGAGGCAGTGAAAGACAGACCCTTCCACTTAACAATGTGGGAAAAAGATCTGGTGGTAGAAGAGAAAGGAGAAACAGAATCCCTCACTAAGTGGTTATGCAAAATGTTCCAAGAAAGAACTGTGATGAATGCAAAATAATCTGCCGACATCTTCTCTGTCTCCCACAGAGGAGGTCCTGCCCCCAGGAGACCTGGTACTGGTCAAGGTGATGAAAAGAAAGTGCTGGTCTTCTCCACGTTGGGACAGACCTCACCATGTGATTTTGGCCATCATCAGCTCTGTGTTCAACCACATGGGGGGAACGTACCAGAACCTTGGTACACTCCCACTGGAGGAGAATGCCCCACTAGCTAGTTCAGGAAACAATCAGGGGCCCCCAGATCTGCATCCCTTTAACCAAGACACCAATCGTCGTTCAAGTCCCTTTGCTCAGCCTACAGCTTACTCACTTGGGATTACACAGGACTGACTCCAGTTATTTTTATTGGTACCTACAAGCTCCCAGAGTCTGAGTGGTCTGGCCAGACACCTTGGACCAGGTCCTCCTCCATACAGGCTACAAAACCATCACATGGCCCCTTTCCAAAGAAGATACCACCATGACCGCTATCTTCACCAAGTTAGCCACCACCATCAAAGATGGTAAACATATGCTAGAGCTCACGACAAATATCCAACAAAAAGGCTGCATCAACCTATGCCTCCGACCGGACCGACCAGGAAAAGGCCCCCTCTTTACTATCACCATCCGCACTACTAGTCCAGCCATGGTCCCCAAAGTGATTGGTGTGAACCCCTTCGTACAACCATCCGCCACACGCCTACTCAAAATCCGTCCGGCAGGAACTCCTAAGCCTGAGTAGATACACCTTATTCTCGCCCATGTCCAAACACAGGAAGAAAACGACTACAACCCGATGATGAGGAACAGTTGGTACAGATACACCGCACTCTCAGCCCGCGCCACAACCAATGAGTTGTTATGTCTGTTCCCTCATGCCTACTGCCGTAGCCCAACCACAGCTATGGTCCAACCGACAGAACGAAGAACTCGCCAACCTCACCTACAACTGTATCCTGGGTAATCTGAGAGAATCCTTCCAGCAAAGCTCGACCGCCTACATACCATGGTCGCAGTACCATTAGCAGCTACAGTCAATACCGCAACGTATGTCCAGTGCAACAACCGAACAGACTGTTATCCATCCCGTTTCAACTTCAGCGGACCGGATCCGAAGACCCCTTTGGACCAAGTTCACGTCACCAGGTGCGCCGAGATCAGACACATTCCTTGCCAATCATCGACAGTACTGGACCAAATATGGTGGCTCTGCGAATGGCAAGTGTATATGATCATCCCCACCAATACAACTGGGCTCTGTGTCCCTACATCTGCATCCGACCACACGTACGTTCTAAGAGCAGACTCGATTCCAACTGTCGACGCCAACCCACATCTACCCACAAGGCGTCAACGACGGAGCTTTGATTTCTTCCCCCATGATTCAGTTTGGGGCTCGGATGTCCCCCTCTAATACAAACACTGGTCAGTCTCCTCCAAAATCATGATGGCGGTGTTCCCCAGGGTAGGAACAGCGAAGAACACCCTACGTCTGGAAAACATTGACTACAGATTCCAGGCCCGACACTAATCAATTACTTGTTGCCCTGCAAATGATTGAAACATATGTGTCCAAAGTCTTAGGGACAACTGTCAGTTTTGGCTGTAGTTAAGACACACTCACAGGTCATTCGACTAGAGTTGCAGTAACGTCGCAGTGAACAGGACCCCACTGTAGGAACTCTCACTGTCCACTTTGCAGTCTGGTAATACATATTTTCTATTTAAATTTATCTCACTCTTTCTTAGCCTGCTCCTGAAGTTGTATTTTCAGACCTAACAAACATTTTAGTTTTTTTGCCCTAATGTGCGTTTCATGCGCTGAAAATCACGTTTTGGCCAAGTATCATAGTTTTCACTATAACTTAACCTAACCCTAACCCTAACCCTAACCCTTACCATAACCCTAACCCTAACCCTAACCCTAACCCTAACCCTAACCCTAACCCTCCCTAACCCAAACCCTAACCCTAACCCTAACCCTAACCCTAACCCTAACCCAAACCCTAACCCTAACCCTAACCCTAACCCTAACTTCCATCACTTAGAATGATATCAAATGAAAAACCGACTTAATTTGGACGATTATACACTATATACACAGTAACTATGTGTCACTGACAGTTTGTTTCGCTGCGGGGGAACATTTCAGTTTTTATTGCCTTAACGTGCGTTTCATGCGCTGAAAATCACGTTTTGGCCAAGTATCATAGTTTTCACTATAACTTAATTTATATCACTTAGAATGATGCTAAATGCAAAACTTACTTGAATTGGACGATTTTACACTATATACACAGTAACTATTTGTCTGTGACAGTTTGTTTCGCAGCAGGGGAACATTTCAGTTTTTATTGCCTTAACGTGCGTTTCATGCGCTGAAAATCACGTTTTGGCCAAGTATCATAGTTTTCACTATAACTTAATTTCTATCACTTAGAATGATGCTAAATGAAAAACTTACTTGAATTGGACGATAATACACTACATACACAGTAACTATGTGTCTCTGACAGTTTGTTTCGCAGCAGGGGAACATTTCAGTTTTTATTGCCCAAATGTGCGTTTCATGCGCTGAAAATCACGTTTTGGCCAAGTATCATAGTTTAACTATAACTTAATTTCCATCACTTAGAATGATGCTAAATGCAAAACTTACTTGAATTGGACGATTTTATACTATATACACAGTAACTATGTGTCTCTGACAGTTTGTTTCGCAGCAGGGGAACATTTCAGTTTTTATTGCCTTAACGTGCGTTTCATGCGCCGAAAATCACGTTTTGGCCAAAAATCATAGTTTTCACTATAACTTAATTTCTATCACTCAGAATGATGCCAAATGAAAAACCTACTTGAATTGGACGATTATACACTATATACACAGTAACTATGTGTCTCTGACAATTTGTTTGGAAGCAGGGGAACATTTCAGTTTTTATTGCTTTAATGTGCATTTCATGCGCTGAAAATCATGTTTTGGCCAAGTATCATAGTTTTCATTATAACTTAATATCTAGCCATTAGAATGATGCCAAATTAAAAACTTATTAAATTATAAAATTTGATGATATTACACTATGTATAGAGAGACATTTGTGTCTCTGACAGTTTTACACAGTTTTACAAGTTATGACTCCAGACTCTTAATTTACAATTCTGCCTTTATGGATACATTGCATCACCACCCACTGAGTGGATCACTTACCTCTCACTGTCTTTCACTTACCTTCATTCAGCATGTAGGTGTCAGATCACCTTGTACCTAATGTCTATTCATATTACCTCACCCGAAGTTATTACACAGAAGAGATTGTGTTGTGTTACCCCAAGTTTAGAGTCCCAACGGATGTGGGAAACTTACAGTGTCTGTCTGCCAGAGAGCAGCAGCTGGAACCGATTGTGACCAGGGTGGCATGGGTCCCTGATCATGTCCCTGGCTCTGCTGAGGTAACAAGGGCTGGCAATGTCTTCCAGTGAGGGCAGAGTAGCCGACGATCTTCTGCGTAGTGGTGATACCTTTCTAAATAGCCTTTTTGTCTGCTGCCGTTCTTTCCGCGTACCACCAAATGTGCTTTTTATGCGCTGATTAGCACATTTTGGTCGAATATGAAAGTTTCCAAGTGTGCACTTGACCCTGGATGACCTGGAGAGTGACAGTTACTCCTGAAGTTGAACCTTTTTTTCATCCCACAATTCAAGGAAACAATTGCAAACCCTGTTAGCCAGCCTTTCTTATATTTCGCGAGGCGAACAAACAATTGAAAGGCCAACTAGTTAGTCTTTCTTACATTCTACGATCTTTTAATTCAATTGTAAAACCAGTTTGGCTAGTCTACCTTGCATTCTATGATCTTATCAAACAAAGGTAAAACCAGTATGATCACATGGTGCGACAAGAATAAACAATTATTCAGCCAGTTAGCCAGTCCATCCCACAATTCCCTCCTTTTGTGTCTGTGAAAATATCGAAATATTGAAATGGCTGTTTCCATGAGCCAGAAAAGAACCAGTCAAGCCATCCTCGTTGTGGAACCGAATCTCCGGTCACAGCTCTCTGCATGTTCCTAATAGCCTGCAGGGCATCATGGACCGAGCAGGACATGCCGGCAGGGATGAAAGGGCAGCACGAGTCTCCCACCATGGCACACACAGCCCCGCTGGGTGGCCACTCCGTCAAGAGCAGGGCAGCCCTGGAAAATCACCTGGGCCATGGCGGCTACCCAGCCTGACTGATGCGCCGACACAGGCCCGGAACCTGCCTTCAATGGTCTTCAAATGCAGGGCGCTCCTTCCCGCTCCCACTCAAGGGAACTGAGCCATTACGATTTTGGATGAGACTGATCAGTATTTGTGTTTGAGGGACACATCCGAGCAACACACTGGATCATGGTCGTGAGCTCCGTCAATAATGTGCCCAAATGGAGGTCATTGATTCGGGAATAACAGAACTTCTGAAGATCCCTAGATGATTATTTTTATACATAATAATCAAAAATACATCCCCATCGTCAATGGATACAATTTTTTGGGTAAATTCACTAACCAGAACAGACTGGGCCTGGTTCTAATACAACCACTATTTTAATCCCAGAATGCCTGTTTTGGACACTGTTTATGGTGGGAAAATAGCTCCAGAACCAACCTGGATCATTATTTTTACACAGAATAGTGAAAATACATCCATCTACACATTCAACACTAATTATGGGTAGAAGCACCAACCAGAACCGACTGGG
Source organism: Stigmatopora nigra (assembly GCF_051989575.1). NCBI lineage: Eukaryota > Metazoa > Chordata > Actinopteri > Syngnathiformes > Syngnathidae > Stigmatopora > Stigmatopora nigra. Next base: position 531,470 of record NW_027551611.1, read on the forward strand.
CCCGGTTCTAATACGACCACTATTTTAATCGCAAAATGCCTGTTTTGGACAATGTTTATGGTGGGAAACATTATTTTTAGAGAAAATAGTGAAACTACATCCACCTACTTAACCAACACAAATTCTGGGTAAATACACCAACCAGAACCGATTGGGCCTTGTTCTAATACAACCACTATTTTTATCGCAAAATGTTTTGGACACTATTGACGGTGGGAAATATTCCCAAAACATCCCTGCATCTTTAATTTTACTCATAATAGTGAAAATGCATCCATCCACACAATTGACACTAAATCTGGGTAAAAGCGGCAACCAGAACCGACTGGGCCCGGTTCTAATACGACCACTATTTTAATCGCAAAATGCCTGTTTTGGACAATGTTTATGGTGGGAAACATTATTTTTATAGAAAATAGTGAAACTACATCCACCTACTCAACCAACACAAATTCTGGGTCAATACACCAACCAGAACCGATTGGGCCTTGTTCTAATACAACCACTATATTTATCGCAAAATGTTTTGGACACTATTGACGATGGGAAATCTTCCCAAAACATCCCTGCATCTTTAATTTTACACATAATAGTGAAAATGCATCCATCCACACAATGGATACTAAATCTGGGTAAAAGCGGCAACCAGAACCGACTGGTCCCGGTTCTAATTCAACAACCATGCAAAATTAAGATCCATTGGAGGTTTTTTATTCTTGTATAAAAAAAGCCCCAAAACATCCCTGCATGATTATTTTTAAACAGAATAGTAAAATATACATCCCAATCATCTTTGGACACAAAATTCAGATATAAACAGCAACCAGACCCGACTGGACCCAGTTATAATGCAACTACTATTTTTTATCGCAAAATGCATGTTTTGGAGAAAATTTATGCTGGGAAATAGCCCTAGAACCATCCTGGATCTTTAATTTTAGACAGAATTGTGAAAATACATCCACCTACACAATCAACACTAACTCTGGGTAAAAGCACCAACCAGAACCGACTGGGCTTGGTTCTAATACAACCACCATGCAAAATAAAGTGCCCAAATGGAGGTCATTTATTCGGGCATAAAATAACTTCTGAACATCCCTAGATGACGATTTTTATACAGAATAGTGAAAAATACAACCCCATTCCCATCGGACACAATTTACGGGTGTATACACAAACCAGAACCGACTGGGCCTGGTTCTAATACAACCACTATGCAAAATAAAGTGCCCAAAGGGAGGTCATTGATTAGGGCACAAAAGAACTTCTGAAAATCCCTAGATGATTATTTTTATAGAAAATTGTCAAAAATACATCCCCATTATCATTTGACACAAGTTCCGGCTACATACATCAACCAGAACCGACTGGGCCTGGTTCTAATAGGACCACTATTTTAATCGCAAAGTGCCTGTTATGGACACTATTGACGGTGGGAAATATTCCCTGAACATCCCTGCATCTTTAATTTCACACAGAATAGTGAAAATGCATCCATCAAATCAAATGACCCAAAATTCTTGGTAAAAGCACCAACCAGAACCGAGTGGGCCCGGTTCTAATTCAACCACCATGCAAAATAACGATCCATAATGGAGGTTTTTGATTCTTGTATAAAAAAAGCCACAAAACATCCCTGCATGATTATGTTTAAACAGAATAGTAAACTATACATCCCCATCATCTTTGGACACAAGTTTCGGATATAAACAGCAACCAGAACCGAGACGACCCAGTTATAATGCAACTACTATTTTTTTATCACGAAATGCATGTTTTGGAGACTATTTATGGTGGCAAATACCCCTAGAACCATCCTGGATCTTTATTTTTAGACAGAATAGTGAAAATACATCCACCTACACAATCAACACTAACTCTGGGTAAAAGCACCAACCAGAACCGACTGGGCTTGGTTCTACTACAACCACGATGCAAAATAAAGTGCTCAAATGGAGGTCATTTATTCGGGCATAGAAGACCTTCTGAACATCCCTAGATGATAATTTTTTATACAGAATAGTCAAAAATACAACCCCATTCCTATTGGACACACGTTACAGGTGTATAAACACACCAGAACCGACTGGGCCTGGTTCTAATACAACCACTATTTTTGTCGCAAAATGCATGTTTTTGACACTATTTATGGTGGGAAATAGTCTCAGAACATCCCTGGATCTTTATTCTTAAAGAGAATAGTGAAATCACATCCACCCACACAATCAACACTAATTGTGGGTAAAGCACCAACCAGAACCGACTGGGCCTGGTTCTAAACAACCACTTGTAAATAAAGTGCCCAAATTGAGGTCATTTATTCGGGCATAACAGAACTTCTGAACATCCCTAGAATATTATTTTTATAAAGAATAATCAAAAATACATCCCCATCATCATTGGACACAATTTCTGGGTAAAAACACGAACCAGAACCGACTGGTCCTGGTTCTAATACAACCACTACTTTAACCGCAAAATGCCTGTTTTGGACACTGTTTGTGGTAGGAAATAGCTCCAGAACCATCCTGGATCATTATTGTTATACAAAATAGTGAAAATACATCCACTCACACAATAAACACAAATTCTGGGTAAAAGCACCAAACAAAACCGACTGGGCCTGTTTCTAAACCACCACTTGTAAATAAAGTGACCAAATGAAAGAAATTTATTCGGGCATAACAGAACTTCCGAACATCGCTAGATGATTATTTCTATACAGAATAGTCAAGTATACATCCCCATCATAATTGCACACAAGTTCCGTATACAAACACCCACCAGAACCGACTGAACCCTGTTATAATGCAACCACTATTTTGTATCACAAAATGCATGTTTTGGACACTATTTATGGTGGGAAATAGCCCCAGAACTGTCCTGGATCTTTATTTTTAGACAGAATAGTGAAAATACATCTACCCACACAATGGATAAAGCACCAACCAGAACCAACTGGGCCTGGTTCTTAAAAACCACCACTTGTAAATAAAGTGCCCAAATTGAGGTCATTGATTTGGGCATAACAGAACTTCTGAACATCCCTAGATGATTATTTTTATACAGAATAATCAAAAATACATCCTTATCATCATTGGACACAATTTCTGGGTAAAAACACCAACCAGAACCGCCTGGGACTGGTTCTATTACAACCACTATTTTAATCGCAAAATGCCTGCTTTGGACACTGTTTATGGTGGGAAATAGCTCCAGAATCACCTGGAATGATGCCAATGAATGACTTACTTGAATTGGACGATTTTACACTATATACACAGGAACTATGTGTCTCTGACAGTGTGTTTGGCAGCAGGGGAACGTTTCAGTTTTTATTGCCTTAATGTGCTTTTCATGGCCTGATAATCACGTTTTGGCCAAGTATGATAGTTTTCATTGTAACTTAATTTCTATCACTTTGAACGATGCCAAATAAAAAACTTACTTGAATTGGACGATTTTTCACAACATAACAGTAACTGTGTCTCTGACAGTTTGTTTGGCAGCAGGGGAACTTTTCAGTTTTTATTGCCTTAATGTACTTTTCATGCCCTGAAAATCACGTTTTGGCCAAGTATGATTGTTTTCATTATAACTTAATTTCTAGCTTGAGAATGATGCCAAATGGATAACTTACTTGAATTGGACGATTTTTCACCTTATACACAGTAACTATGTGTCTCTGACAGTTTGTTTGGCAGCAGGGGAACATGTGAGATTAGACAAAGTATCTTTGCAAATGCTTGTTCAAATTGTATAAGTTTTTGTGAGTATAACAGCATCATAGTCATCCTTATGGCTGACATGTCAGCATAAACACCCAAGTGTCTGACTGAATAAACAATCTTAGTCTTGTGATTGGGGTGAAATGTCAGCACAAATACTCAACTGTCCGACACTGATCAATTACTTTTTGCCCTGCAAATGACTGAAATGTATCTGTCCAAAGTCCTAGTGACAACTGTCAGTTTTTCATGTATTTGAGACACACACACTGGTCATTCGACTAGAGTTGCAGGAACATCGCGTTGAACAGGACCCTACTGTAGGAACTCTCACTGTCCACTTTGCAGTCTGGTAATAAACCAATTGGTCCGCGACCAATGAAAGTAGAACAATAATTAGCAAGGGCTTTATAGTCTTGGTCTGTTAATAGAGTCAGGGACTTAACTAAGACAAAGTCAGGGACTTTTGGTCTTTGTGTGTTCAGAGATATTGGGTTAATCACAAAGTAGAGATCAATTTCGGGTAATTTAGAAAATAATTGTTGTTTAAACTATTAAGTCGGTGATTAATATGGGTCAGAAAGCAACAAAAGGGATGGGTTTATTGTCAGATTGCAAAATGAAAATCGGAGAGTTACCGGGACGAGATATCATGGTCCAGCTTGGGCTAAGCCTAGTGGCCACCCAAAATGGCCTCCGACCCAGGGAATTACAGACCCAAAATATCTTCCACACCACCACATCTAACAGCTTCTACTCTCTCGACATTGTCGGGAATGATTCTGCCAAGTACAAGAACGGACTCTATGCAGTAGAAAACAAGCCATGCGTCCCACGATCATTGTTTGAAGTAATTGCCAAATTGAGCCATGGGAGGAGCCATGTCTCAACAGAAGGGATGATCAGTACAGTACAACAAACAATGCATGTTCCCAGAGGTCTCCAAACTTACTTCAAAAATATCTTCCACACCACCACATCTAACAGCTTCTACTCTCTCGACATTGTCGGGAATGATTCTGCCAAGGTAGCTGAAAGTCTAAGAGAACAGTCTGAAGATATCTGCCCAGCAGCACCAGGACAGGAACAACAAACATGGCCATTACATGTCACCCTGAAGTTCATGGGAGACCGGACGACAAGTAGTTAAACCAATTCTCACAGTTGCCCACTGTTAGACTATAAATATTTTACCTGACTCCAATTCCTTAACTCTGTAGTCTCCAGTCTAACAATGGAGCGTGTTCAGCATCGGAGGAGACAAACCAGGGTTGAGCGAGGTTATCCACAGATGATTTATTCCATTCAAATTGATTCATACAGAGCTCCGGGTCTCCCTCCCATAGAATAAGCCCGCTGAGTGTTGATGTCCCAAAGCGGAGGATGGAAAAGACATTGTCCAAACCCGCGTTTGCCCAGTGATAGTCCAACAAAAATGCATATTCATTCGCTGATTAATAATGAGATGTGGGCTGGTCCAGGGCTGCTGTGAGGGGGGGTTTCTCTGGGCTCCACATCTTCCAGCCTTGAATCCACATCATCCAGACCTCTGTCTCCGCTGGTCCTATAAAGTCCCGACCCTCCGCCCTGCTCTTTGTTCCTCTGCCCTTTGAAGTCCTCCATCTGGTCTCTTATCAGTGTGGATCCCACCTTGAAATAAGAATCTCAGGAAGAGCCTTTTGTTAACATTATAGTTGAGGAGTCTCAGACCCATCCTTCTGTTCATATTGTATTTGAGTTGGGAACCAGTGGCGACTCTAAAACAAGACCGCCACAACAAAAGGAATGAGTAAAATGTGATATCAAAATGAAACAGCTATACTAAAAAGAATGAGTAAAATATGATATCAAAATGAAACAGCTATACTAAAAAGAATGAGTAAAATATGATATCAAAATGAAACAGCTATACTAAAAAGAATGAGTAAAATATGTCATATTCTTCACCACTCATCGAATCATAATTAACCACGTATATGCAACTGACCTAATGGACAACCCATTGCCCCCGGACACATTGCCTATGGGGATGGATCATCATCAAAAACCCTGGATGGAGAAAAACACAACGTATATGCCGTGGTGACTCAAAAAGACAACCTCAAGACAGGATGACTCCCCGGCGACTGGTCTGCACAAGCCGCAGAAAAAGTGGCACTGACAGAGGCATGTAGACTATTCCTAGAACAAGACGTGACGGTGGAAAGACACAGCCCAATCCCTGCTGAATTCCTAAGAGAAATGCAAAATCATTCCCCTGAAAAAGAGAAACTGCAATGGGAAACAGAAGGAGCCACTCAACACAAGAACGGACTCTATGCAGTAGAAAACAAGCCATGCGTGACATGATCATTGTTTGAAGTAATTGCCAAATTGAGCCATGGGAGGAGCCATGTCTCAACAGGAGGGATGATCAGTACAGTACAACAAACAATGCATGTTCCCAGAGGTCTCCAAACTTACTTAAATTTTTTTGGCAATAAACTGTCTGAACTGCTGTAGACACAACTCTCAAGGCAACGAACGACCCAAGCATGGAACAAAGCAAACAGGAACATATCCCTTCGAGCTTCTGAACATGGATTTCATCAAACTGAACCAAAGTGCTGGACTCGTCGAACAAACCATTAGAACAGTAAAACTCAGACTCAGAAAAACCATGGAAGACACAGGAAAACCATGGCAAGAATGCCTGAGCCTGGTAGAAACGTACATGAGAATCATTCCAACAGCACAGGGATACACACCATTTGAGGCAGTGAACGACAGACCCTTCCACTTAACAATGTGGGAAAAAGATCTGGTGGTCGAAGAGAAAGGAGAAACAGATTCCCTCACTAAGTGGTTATGCAAAATGTTCCAAGAAATAACTGTGATGAATGGAAAATAATCTGCCGACATCTTCTCTGTCTCCCACAGAGGAGGTCCTGTCCCCAGGAGACCTGGTACTGGTCAAGGAGATGAAAAGAAAGTGCTGGTCTTCTCCACGTTGGGACGCACCTCACCGTGTGATTTTGGCCACACCCATCGCCGTCGAAATCGAAGGAAGAGACACCTGGATACATCAGTCCCACAGTAAACAAAGTACAAGAATGAAGTGGCTACTCATCAACATCACCGCTCTGTGTTCAACCACATGGGGGGAATGTATCAGAACCTTGGTACACTCCCACTAGAGGAGAATGCCCACTAGCTGGTTCAGGAAACGATCAGGGGCCCCCAGATCTGCATACCATTAACCAAGACAACAATCGTCGTTCAAGTCCCTTTGCTCAGCCTACAGCTTACTCACTTGGGATTACACAGGACTGACTCCAGTTATTTCTATTGGTACCTACAAGCTCCCAGAGTCTGAGTGGTCTGGCCAGACACCTGGGACCAGGTCCTCCTCCATACAGGCTACAAGACCATCACATGACCCCTTTCCAAAGAAGCTACCACCAAGACCGCTAACTTCACCAAGTTAGCCACCACCATCAAAGATGGTAAACATACGCTGGAGCTCACGACCAATATCCAACAGAAAGGCTGCATCAACCTATGCCTCTGACCGGACCGACCAGGAAAAGGCCCCCTCTTTTACTATGACCATCCGCACTACTAGTCCAGCCAAAGGTCCCCAAAGTGATTTGTGTGAACCCCTTCGTAAAACCATCCGCCACACGCCTACTCAAAATCCGTCCGGCAGGAACACCTAAGCCTGAGGAGATACACCTAATTCTCGCCCATGTCCAAACACACGAAGAAAACGACTACAACCCGATGATGAGGAACAGTTGATACAGATACACCGCACTCACAGCCCGCGCCACAACCAATGAGCCTAGTGGCCACCCAAAATGGCCTCCGACCCAGGGAATTACAGACCAAAAATATCTTCCACACCACCACATCTAACAGCTTCTACTCTCTCGACATTGTCGGGAATGATTCTGCCAAGGTAGCTGAAAGTCTAAGAGAACAGTCTGAAGATATCTGCCCAGCAGCACCAGGACAGGAACAACAAACATGGCCATTACATGTCACCCTGAAGTTCATGGGAGACCGGACGACAAGTAGTTAAACCAATTCTCACAGTTGCCCACTGTTAGACTATAAATATTTTACCTGACTCCAATTCCTTAACTCTGTAGTCTCCAGTCTAACAATGGAGCGTGTTCAGCATCGGAGGAGACAAACCAGGGTTGAGCGAGGTTATCCACAGATGATTTATTCCATTCAAATTGATTCATACAGAGCTCCGGGTCTCCCTCAAATAGAATAAGCCCGCTGAGTGTTGATGTCCCAAAGCGGAGGATGGAAAAGACATTGTCCAAACCCGCGTTTGCCCAGTGATAGTCCAACAAAAATGCATATTCATTCGCTGATTAATAATGAGATGTGGGCTGGTCCAGGGCTGCTGTGAGGGGGGGTTTCTCTGGGCTCCACATCTTCCAGCCTTGAATCCACATCATCCAGACCTCTGTCTCCGCTGGTCCTATAAAGTCCCGACCCTCCGCCCTGCTCTTTGTTCCTCTGCCCTTTGAAGTCCTCCATCTGGTCTCTTATCAGTGTGGATCCCACCTTGAAATAAGAATCTCAGGAAGAGCCTTTTGTTAACATTATAGTTGAGGAGTCTCAGACCCATCCTTCTGTTCATATTGTATTTGAGTTGGGAACCAGTGGCGACTCTAAAACAAGACCGCCACAACAAAAGGAATGAGTAAAATGTGATATCAAAATGAAACAGCTATACTAAAAAGAATGAGTAAAATATGATATCAAAATGAAACAGCTATACTAAAAAGAATGAGTAAAATATGATATCAAAATGAAACAGCTATACTAAAAAGAATGAGTAAAATATGTCATATTCTTCACCACTCATCGAATCATAATTAACCACGTATATGCAACTGACCTAATGACAACCCATTGCCCCCGGACACATTGCCTATGGGGATGGATCATCATCAAAAACCCTGGATGGAGAAAAACACAACGTATATGCCGTGGTGACTCAAAAAGACAACCTCAAGACAGGATGACTCCCCGGCGACTGGTCTGCACAAGCCGCAGAAAAAGTGGCACTGACAGAGGCATGTAGACTATTCCTAGAACAAGACGTGACGGTGGAAAGACACAGCCCAATCCCTGCTGAATTCCTAAGAGAAATGCAAAATCATTCCCCAGAAAAAGAGAAACTGCAATGGGAAACAGAAGGAGCCACTCAACACAAGAACGGACTCTATGCAGTAGAAAACAAGCCATGCGTGACATGATCATTGTTTGAAGTAATTGCCAAATTGAGCCATGGGAGGAGCCATGTCTCAACAGGAGGGATGATCAGTACAGTACAACAAACAATGCATGTTCCCAGAGGTCTCCAAACTTACTTAAATTTTTTTGGCAATAAACTGTCTGAACTGCTGTAGACACAACTCTCAAGGCAACGAACGACCCAAGCATGGAACAAAGCAAACAGGAACATATCCCTTCGAGCTTCTGAACATGGATTTCATCAAACTGAACCAAAGTGCTGGACTCGTCGAACAAACCATTAGAACAGTAAAACTCAGACTCAGAAAAACCATGGAAGACACAGGAAAACCATGGCAAGAATGCCTGAGCCTGGTAGAAACGTACATGAGAATCATTCCAACAGCACAGGGATACACACCATTTGAGGCAGTGAACGACAGACCCTTCCACTTAACAATGTGGGAAAAAGATCTGGTGGTCGAAGAGAAAGGAGAAACAGATTCCCTCACTAAGTGGTTATGCAAAATGTTCCAAGAAATAACTGTGATGAATGGAAAATAATCTGCCGACATCTTCTCTGTCTCCCACAGAGGAGGTCCTGTCCCCAGGAGACCTGGTACTGGTCAAGGAGATGAAAAGAAAGTGCTGGTCTTCTCCACGTTGGGACGCACCTCACCGTGTGATTTTGGCCACACCCATCGCCGTCGAAATCGAAGGAAGAGACACCTGGATACATCAGTCCCACAGTAAACAAAGTACAAGAATGAAGTGGCTACTCATCAACATCACCGCTCTGTGTTCAACCACATGGGGGGAATGTATCAGAACCTTGGTACACTCCCACTAGAGGAGAATGCCCACTAGCTGGTTCAGGAAACGATCAGGGGCCCCCAGATCTGCATACCATTAACCAAGACAACAATCGTCGTTCAAGTCCCTTTGCTCAGCCTACAGCTTACTCACTTGGGATTACACAGGACTGACTCCAGTTATTTCTATTGGTACCTACAAGCTCCCAGAGTCTGAGTGGTCTGGCCAGACACCTGGGACCAGGTCCTCCTCCATACAGGCTACTTGTTATGTCGTTCCCTCATGCCTACTGCCGTAGCCCAACCCCAGCTATGGGCCAACCGACAGAACGAAGAACTCGCCAACCTCACCTAAAACTGTATCCTGGGTAATCTGAGAGAATCCTTCCAGCAAAGCTTGACCGCCTACATACCATGGTCGCAGTACCATTAGCAGCTACAGTCAATACCGCAACATATGTCCAGTGGAACAACCGAACAGACTGTTATCCATCCTGTTTCAACTTCAGCGGACCTGATCCGAAGACCTCTTTAGACCAAGTTCACGTCACCAGGTGCGCCGAGATCCGACACATTCCTTCCCAATCATGGACAGTACTGGACCAAATATGGTGGCTCTGGGAATGGCAAGTGTATATGATCATCCCCGCCAATACAACTGGGCTCTGTGTCCCTACATCTGCATCCGACCACACGTACGTTCTAACAGCAGACTCGATTCCAACTGTCGACGCCAACCCACATCTACCCACCAGGCGTCAATGACGGAGCTTTGATTTCTTCCCCCATGATTCAGTGTGGGGCTCGGATGTCCCCGTCGAATACAAACACTGGTCAGTCTCCACCAAAATCATGATGGCGGTGTTCCCCAGGGTAGGAACAGCGAAGAACACCCTACGTCTGGAAACCATTGACTACAGATTCCAGGCCTACGTCAACGCATCAGTCCGACTGCAACAAGGCTGAGAAATCCAAATAACTGCCATGACCCAGAGGATTATCCAGAATCGCCTTGCCCTCGACAGAAGAACCGCCCAGCAGGGAGGTGTGTGTGCCATGGTAGGAGACTCATGCTGCACCTTCATTCCTGCCAACGAATCCCACTCAGTCCATGATGCCTTACAAACTATGAAGAACATACAGAACGCTATGACCAAAGATCCAGTTCCACAACAAGGATGGCTTGACTTGTTCCTCTCTGGCTCATCATGGACACATACTCTTTTGAAAGCCCTAGACCAGTCGTAACTGTTATTGCTCTCGTGCTTGTTGTCCTTACTTGTTGTTTGCCCTGCTTCTCAGCTTTAATCAAACGTACCATTAATCCCACAGTCGAACAAATCATGATTGTTGAAACCCAGCTAATGCTAACTCGTATTCACATGCAACAATCCATATCCCAATCTGACATTGATGCTGTGCTACTGTCTGACACTGATTAATATATCTTTGCTATTCTGAGACGCCTGGTACCCTTCCTGGTCGGTCTAAACTCCAGTTTGAAATAATTTGTGAAGAATTTTGTTCAAAAGTAGCGTCGCTAACAAACGATGTTCCGATGTGTTTATACTCACAAATAGGAGGGATATGTAAGATTAGACAAAGTATCTTTACAAATGCTTGTTCATATTGTATTAGTTTTTGTAAGTATAACAGCATCGTAGTAATCCTTATGGCTGACATGTCAGCATAAACACCAAACTGTCTGACTGAATAATAAAGCTTAGTCTTGTGATTGGGTTGACATGTAATCACAAATACTCAACTGTCCGACACTGATCAATTACTTTTTGCCCTGCAAATGACTGAAACGTATCTGTCCAAAGTCTTAGGGACAACTGTCAGTTTTGCCTGCATTTAAGACACACTTACTGGTCATTCGACTAGAATTGCAGTAACATCGCGTTGAACAGGACCCCACTGCAGGAATTCTCACTGTCCACTTTGCAGTCTGGTAATACATATTTTCTTTTTATATTTATCTCACTCTTTCTTAGCCTGCTCCTGAAGTTGTATTTTCAGCCCTAACAAACATTTCAGTTTTTTTTGCCTTAGTGCTTTTCATGCGCTGAAAATAACGTTTTGGCCAAGTATGGTAATTTTCATTATAACTTAATTTCTATCACTTAGAATGATGCGAAATGAAAAAAAGTACTTGGATTGGAGAATTTTACACTATATACAAAGTAACTATGTGTCTCTGACGATTTGTTTGGCAGCAGGGGAACACTTCAGTTTTTATTGCCTTAATGTGCTTTTCATGCACTGAAAATCATGTTTTGGCCGAGTATGATAGTTTTCATTATAACTTATTTTCTATCACTAAGAATGAAAAAAAAATGAAAATCTTACTTGAATTGGACGATTATACACTATATACACATTAACTATGTGTCTCTGACAGTTTGTTTCGCAGCAGGGGAACATTTCAGTTTTTATTGACTTAAAGTGCTTTTCATGCGCTGAAAATCACGTTTTGGCCAAGTATCATAGTTTTCACTGTAACTTAGTTTCTATCACTCAGAATGATAACAAATGAAAAACTTACTTGAATTGGACGATAATACACTATATACACAGTAACTATGTGTCTCTGACAGTTGGTTTCGCAGCGGGGGAACATTTCAGTTTTTATTGCCTTAATGTGCATTTCATGCGCTGAAAATCACGTTTTGGCCAAGTATCATAGTTTTCACTGTAACTTAGTTTCTATCACTCAGAATGATAACAAATGAAAAACTTACTTGAATTGGACGATAATACACTATATACACAGTAACTATGTGTCTCTGACAGTTTGTTTCGCAGCGGGGGAACATTTCAGTTTTCATTGCCTTAATGTGCATTTCATGCGATGAAAATCACGTTTTGGCCAAGTATCATAGTTTTCACTATAACTTAATTTCTATCACTCAGAATAATGCCAAAAGAAAAACCTACTTGAATTGGACGATTATACACTATATACACAGTAACTATGTGTCTCTGACAGTTTGTTTGGAAGCAGGGGAACATTTCAGTTTTTATTGCCTTAACGTGCGTTTCATGCGCTGAAAATGACGTTTTGGCCAAGTATCATAGTTTTCACAATAACTTAATTTCTAGCCATTAGAATGATTTTAAATGAATAACTTACTCGAATTGGACGATTTCACACTATATACACTGTAACTAAGTGTCTCTGACAGTTTGTTTGGCAGCAGGGGAACATTTCAGTTTTTTTTGCCTTAATGTGCTTTTCATGCGCTGAACATCATGTTTTGGCCAAGTATCATAGTTTTCACTATAACTTAATTTCTAGCACTTAGAATGAGGCCAAATGAAAAACTTATTAAATTATAAAATTTGATGATATTACACTATGTATAGAGAGACATTTGTGTCTCTGACAGTTTTACACAGTTTTACAAGTTATGACTCCAGACTCTTAATTTACAATTCTGCCTTTATGGATACATTGCATCACCACCCCCTGAGTGGATCACTTACCACTCACTGTCTTGCACTTACCTTCATTCAGCATGTAGGTGTCAGATCAACTTGTACCTAATGTCTATTCATATTACCTCACCCGAAGTTATTACACAGAAGGGATTGTTTTGTGTCACCCCAAGTTTAGAGTCCCAACGGATGTGGGAAACTTACAGCGTCTGTCTGCCAGAGAGCAGCAGCTGGAACCGATTGTGACCAGGGTGGCATGGGTCCCTGATCATGTCCCTGGCTCTGCTGAGGTAACGAGGGCTGGCAATGTCTTCCAGTGAGGGCAGAGTAGCCGACGATCTTCTGCGTAGTGGTGATACCTTTCTAAATAGCTTTTTTGTCTGCTGCCGTTCTTTCCGCGTACCACCAAATGTGTTTCTTATGCGCTGATGAGCACATTTTGGTCGAATATTAAAGTTTCCAAGTGTGCACTTGACCCTGGATGACCTGGAGAGTGACAGTTACTCCTGAAGTTGAACCTTTTTTTCATCCCACAATTCAAGGAAACAATTGCAAACGCAAATGCATGTTTTTGACACTATTTCTGGTAGGAAATAGTCTCAGAACATCCCTGGATCTTTATTCTTACAGGGAATAGTGAAAATACATCCACTCACACAATCGACACTAATTGTGGGTAAAGCACCAACCAGAACCGACTGGGCCTGGTTCTAAACAACCACTTGTAAATAAAGTGTCCAAATTGAGGTCATTGATTCGGGCATAACAGAACTTCTGAACATCCCTAGAATATTATTTTTATAAAGAATAATCAAAAATACATCCCCATCATCATTGGACACAATTTCAGGGTAAAAACACGAACCAGAACCGACTGGTCCTGGTTCTAATACAACCACTACTTTAACCGCAAAATGCCTGTTTTTGACACTGTTTGTGGTGGGAAATAGCTCCAGAACCATCCTTGATCATTATTGTTATACAAAATAGTGAAAATACATCCACTCACACAATAAACACAAATTCTGGGTAAAAGCACCAACCAAAACCGACTGGGCCTGTTTCTAAACCACCACTTGTGAATAAAGTGAACAAACACCCACCAGAACCGACTGGACCCTGTTATAATGCAACCACTATTTTGTATCGCCTGTTTTGGACACTGTTTATGGTGGGAGATAGCTCCAGTATCACCTAGAATGATGCCAATGAAAGACTTACTTGAATTGGACGATTTTACACTATATACACAGGAACTATGTGTCTCTGACAGTGTGTTTGGCAGCAGGGGAACGTTTCAGTTTTTATTGCCTTAATGTGCTTTTCATGGCCTGATAATCACGTTTTGGCCAAGTATGATAGTTTTCATTGTAACTTAATTTCTATCACTGTCAGGTTTAATTACCTTCGTCCGTAATTATCAATAACTGCAGGAAGACATCTTATTCAATTATTGACATTTAATTAAATAGAAATGGATACAACAGGTAAAAGCCTCCGGAGGGGAGCGTTACAGCAAGTGTCACCTTACAACTTCCGAACGTCTCCTCGAATAGACGTTTTCGTCCCATTCTTATGGTCACAAGTTACAGAGTTGTTGATCATTCCATCACGTATGAGTAAAAACAACATCTGGGACTACAATAACAATCAAAGTATTTTACTAATAACAAAAACAGGGACTAGACCTAACAATATTTAGATTAGAGTAATTATACAACCTCCTTGACCTAAGAATCATATAATATAATCATAATCATATAATCGTTACATACAGAAAAACCCGAAGTGTACTGTTACATAACGATAACAATATTCTTGTTATTGTCCGAATAGCCCTGTCCTCGTCACCAAGGGCCCACCAAATCTCAAGGACCCAGATTGGGTGGATTGTTTGTATAACCATCCTGGAACAGGCTGTCCAGGTTAAAGATGACTTGGTGTGACCTCAACACTTTTGAAAAACAGAAAGAGAATGATTTAACAAAGTAATGAATTGATACAGAGAAAAGAAAGAGAATGATTTAATAAAGAAATGAATTAATATAACTATTATAATAGTAAAACAGAACAAACCCAACATTCCCCCGTTTTTATAATATGTATGTTATTAGTCATTTCATAGTAATCACTAAATGGTAATGTCGGGTGACTGTGATTTTTCCCGCCTACTCCTTACTCCCATGGCTGGTCTGAAAGAGAAAAAACATAATTATATTCGTCCAATTGGTCCTCGGATTTACCGTACTCCTGGACCTCACTGCTTTCCCCAAACCGTCCCATAAGATACAACTCATGTACTTTAGAATTTGTAGGGGCAATTGCAGTCGTTATAAGTCGGCTTAGCAAGGAGCGCAAACAGGGGATACTACATCACCCACACAATGTTAGGATAGCGGTAATTGTGACTATAGTCACCACGAAGGATGTAGCCAAATCTTTAGATTTTCCAAAGGTCTTATCCCACCAATCTGACAATGCGGACGTATCTACTCCAGAGTGCTCTTGCATATTGCGGTTCAGTGTTTGCAGGCCAGTAATGGCCACTGGGTGACGCGTTGTTCGGTATGAAGGTGCAACATTGTTTTCCAAACATTGCACACACGCCCCCTGTTTCAAGGATCATATCCACCGCTATGCGATTCTGGAACGCCATCAGACTGGTAGCTGCCAGTTGTTCCTTCATGGCCACAAATCCCTGTTCAGTATAATTTCCAAGTTTTGAACATTGTAATGTAAGTAATTTATTCTATCCACATTTTTGTTTGGGGTGATTAGAAGGAAGATAGACTCCCAACCTGCTGCGATCTGATTAGCCAGCTTATACTCATCTGGTACGCCCCGGGGGATGCCAATCGCATCAATGTATGTTGGATCTCCTTCCCTCCATGCCTCTCGACGATGTCGGGAGGGTCGACCCTTCAGCAATTATTCTGAACCGCCAATTGTATCTCCTCCACTGTGGATGGAAAAACAGACATCGGTAAGAGCAGTGAGACCAAAGTACCTAGTCCTGCCGCGTTTCGGCAGGAGTCGTATAATTTATCTACCACCCCGCCACCATAGGCCAGAACGTGGTATCAGGGGTGTAGTTTGTTTTAGAACGCCGGTACACCACGTCTCATTTATCGCCCCCAGCTTCAGACCATGCCCTGTAAGGTTTAAGCAGGTAAAATGATTAAACAGTGGAAAAATTGACTTCCTATTTACCGCGTAACAGGATAAACACTGCTTCAATATTTTTTTCTTGCCAAGTAGGACACGTTTTTTCATTTCTAAAAACACTTTTCCCCAAATGAATGGTGATTGAGGGAGTTGTTAGATCCCATCGTATTTTCCCTTGTCTGGTAGTTTATCCTAATCCTTTGTAAGATGGTTTAGTCTCAATTGAAACCATATGGAGACGTCAAACCCAATATAAAAGAGTTCCCTATAGTTTTATGGTATTGCTTGCTGAGCAATAATCTTTTCAATTAATATTGGTGTTTCCCGTATTTTATTAAGTCAGAAAGTTTATCTTACCCGTCCCCTCAATGTTTCAATTGAGACCACCCTTTTACCAAAGTAGCTCCACCAAGTGCTTGTCCTCTTTACACTCCATTAACAGCGCCCAATTATCCCCCGTTTGGGAAATCCCTGTTTCAGAAATAAATTTCACAGGTTAATATGTCAGTCCAAGCTTTCCAATCTTGACCAATTTCTGCAACAAGGCTTTTCCCAATCTTCAATTTTTTTGCTGTTAATGTACCACACATATTTCCCACCATAGATTGACACCTTGTACGGCAACCGGGACGTCGCCGAGTCCAAATATATTTTTTTAATTTGGAAATTTGATTTAGTAGGTAATGTTAATTAAATGTAAATGTGTATGTTTCTCGGTTTACCCTCCCGTAAGAAGGTGTATCCTCAATTGAAACGCCTCCGCCTTTTTCTCCAACTGGAGAAAACAACCCTACTGTGGAAAGGAATAGAATCACAATCATCATTAATCTCATTGCCCCAAAAGCAATAATTGTTTTCAACATGACTTTTTGTCTTTGTTTAGGGAGTTTTCCTCTTGAAACGTTTCAATTTAGACAACCTTCTTACTGTGGGAAAGGTGCATCCTGTCAGGAGTCGCTGGATCGCCTCTCCTGACATGACGTCACGGTAGTTATCAGCCGTGGCTAATTACGTGATTGGATTATTTTTGGTATTTAAGCATTGTGACTTTCTGTGGACGCCGTTGGATCGTCTGATGTAGTACTGGTTTAGTTCTGGTTTCGTTTCCTGTTAATCCTCGTAGTCATTGCTGTTTCCATGACGCCCCGCCGCATGTTGTTTTCGTTTGTAATGAGTGGTCAAGCTAAGTTGTTGAAGTTATGTTACCCCGTTCAATAAATCAACCTACAAGAGCTACAGACCTGCCTCACCTTTCCATTCCTTCGGCGACTCTGCATCTGGGTTCAACTTCCCCTCCGATCGCCTCGCACTACGCGGCGGCGATCGTAACAGCACGATCCAACCATTATGGACCCAGCGGAGCGCCACCCACGCTCGCGGCGACGCACTCGGCGACGCCGCAAACCATCCACCTCGAAGACACCGGACTGCTTGGAATGTATAAGTAACCCCTCAGAATCGTTTAGGAATTTTGTAATGAACACACCGTGGTGCGGGGCTCTCAGGCACATCATTGCTAGAGATGAGCCGCAGCTGGTAGGAAAGTTAGAGCCGCAGCGTACTCATACGCCCCACCACTGCTATGCACGTCGCCCTGGGAAGCCTTTACCGTTACATCATGATGCCCAGGTGCGTACAACCACCAGAGAGCGCCCAAGTTATCTTATGCCTATGCCCAGAGGAATTGATTCACCATGGAGGGAGCCTGAAGATTTTGGTGAGGAGGACATCATTGAGGAAATTGATTTTTTCGCTGGCGTTTCGGAATCTGATGATGAATTCTTTGACCAATTCGGACCCCGAGACCTTCCACTGGAGGAGGATTATCCCGATTGTTCCCCCGATAATTCCTATTACAAATACCCCGACCAGCAATTACAGAGTGGGCTAACCACCAATTGTGGGGCGCGGCGTGGTGGCGGGGGTGCTGTGCAGTCCTCCCAGAGGAGGCGCCGAGCGCCACGCCGTAGAGCGAAGCGAAAGCAATGCCTGGACACACTAACCACTGTCCAAGTTACGCGCCCGCCCACGTCCCTCCAAGCTCTTTTTCCGACCACGTCCCTCCAAGCTCCTTTTCCGACCACGTTCCTCCAAGCTCCTTTCCAAGTGCCCGAAGTTACTCGGCCGACCACGCCTTTCCAAGTGCCCGAAGTTACTCGGCCGACCACGCCTTTCCAAGTGCCCGAAGTTGCTCGGCCGACCACGCCTTTCCAAGTGCCCGAAGTTACTCGGCCGACCACGCCTTTCCAAGTGCCCGAAGTTACTCGGCCGACCCCGCTGTACCAGCAGCTCCTAAGGACTATGCAGCCCTCCCCGTTCCAAGTGGCCGAAGTCACTCGGCCGACCACGCTTTTCCAAGTGCCCGAAGTTACTCGGCCGACCCCGCTGTACCAGCAGCTCCTAAGGACTATGCAGCCCTCCCTGTTCCAAGTGGCCGGAGTAACTCGGCCCAGCGCGCCGTTTCAAGTGCCCCAAGCTCCTGTGCCAAGGCCACGCAAATTACTCCCGTTGCCCTTGGGGTCGCCGGTCGCACCCGTACCGAAGCCACGGATCAGGTTTCTGGTGACGGAGGGCCAATCTAGCACCGCTCTCCCAAGCACCGCTCTCCCAAGCACCGCTCTCCCAAGCACCGCTCTCCCTAGCACCGCTCTCCCTAGCACCGCTCTCCCAAGCACCGCTCTCCCAAGCACCGCTCTCCCAAGCACCGCTCTCCCAAGCACCGCTCTCCCAAGCACCGCTCTCCCAAGCACCGCTCTCCCAAGCGCCTGCCCGTCCAGCGCCTGCCCGCCCAGAAGTGGCGACGATGCTCCGGCGCTCGATGAAGACGGGGCCGGCGACGTCGAGAGTGGTATTTCGCCGGAGTCCCTGGAAGATGGGACTGGCGACATCGAGAGAGGCAATTCGCCGGAGTCCCTGGAGGAAGGGGCTGGCGACGTCGAGAGTGCCAATTCGCCGGTGCCCCTGGAGGAAGAAGCCGGTGACGTCGAGAGAGGCAATTCGCCGGTGCCCCTGGAGGAAGAAGCCGGTGACGTCGAGAGAGGCAATTCGCCGGAGTCCCTGGAGGAAGGGGCTGGCGATGTCGAGAGTGCCAGTTCGCCGGTGCCCCTGGAGGAAGAAGCCGGTGACGTCGAGAGAGGCAATTCGCCGGAGTCCCTGGAGGAAGGGGCTGGCGATGTCGAGAGTGCCAATTCGCCGGTGCCCCTGGAGGAAGAAGCCGGTGACGTCGAGAGTGGTAATTCGCTGGTGCCCCTGGAGGAGGAAGCCGGTGACGTTGAGAGTGGCAATGCGCCGGAGTCCCTGGCAGTAGGGGCTGGCGAGGTCAAGAGTGGTAATTCGCCGGAGTCCCTGGAAGAAGGGACTGGCGACGTCGAGAGAGGCAATTCGCCGGAGTCCCTGGAGGAAGGGGCTGGCGACGTCGAGAGTGCCAATTCGCCGGTGCTCCTGGAGGAAGAAGCCGGTGACGTCGAGAGCGCCAATTTGCCGTTGCCCCTGGAGGAAGGGGCTGGCGACGTCAAGAGTGGTAATTCGCCGGTGCTCCTGGAGGAAGAAGCCGGCGACGTCCAGAGAAGCAATGATCCGGGTTCCTGGGAGACGAGGGCTGTCCACCCCCCGAGCAAACAGGGTAAGGTGCCCGACCGTACTAAACTTCTAATATTTCCTGAAGGCAGGCAGTTTGGCAAAGACTTAAGGGACCAGCTGGGATGCCTGCCGGACCGACCACTGCCTCGTCTCGTTTCTGGCCGGCGCGGACGCCCGCCGGATCGACCTCAGCCTCGTCTTGTATCCGGCCTGCGCGGACGCCCGCCGGATCGACCACAGCCTCGTCACGTTCTTGGCCGGCGCGGACGCCCGCCGGATCGACCACAGCCTCGTCTCGTTTCTGGCCGGCGCGGACGCCCGCCGGATCGACCACTGACTCGTCTCGTTTCTGGCCGACGCGGACGCCCGCCGGACCGACCACTGCCTCGTCTCGTTTCTGGCCGGCGCGGACGCCCGCCGGATCGACCACTGACTCGTCTCGTTTCTGGCCGGCGCGGACGCCCACCGAATCGACCACCGCCTCGTCTCGTTTCTGGCCGGCGCGGACGCCTGCCGGATCGACCTTAGCCTTGTTTCGTTTCTGGCCGGCGCGGACGCCCGCCAGACCTGCCACTGACTCGTCTCGTTTCTGGCCGGCGCGGACGCCCGCCGGAGCGACCTCTCCGTCTGTTCTTGGGTTGGTGTGGAAGACCACCGGACAATTCTAGATCTCCCACCCACCCTCCCTGCTTGTTCCCGTTTCTCATGTTGTAATTGACCTTGGGACGTCTAGAATCCGTCCCTTAGAGGGGGTGTACTGTCAGGAGTCGCTGGATCGCCTCTCCTGACATGACGTCACGGTAGTTATCAGCCGTGGCTAATTACGTGATTGGATTATTTTTGGTATTTAAGCATTGTGACTTTCTGTGGACGCCGTTGGATCGTCTGATGTAGTACTGGTTTAGTTCTGGTTTCGTTTCCTGTTAATCCTCGTAGTCATTGCTGTTTCCATGACGCCCCGCCGCATGTTGTTTTCGTTTGTATTGAGTGGTCAAGCTAAGTTGTTGAAGTTATGTTACCCCGTTCAATAAATCAACCTACAAGAGCTACAGACCTGCCTCACCTTTCCATTCCTTCGGCGACTCTGCATCTGGGTTCAACTTCCCCTCCGATCGCCTCGCACTACGCGGCGGCGATCGTAACACATCCGTGTCCCCTTTCAGTAACAAGGACCCTCCCACTTTGCATTGCTCCGATGTTTCTTCTTTTATACTGCTTATCAGCATCCAGTCTTCAAGAATCACCGTCGCTTCGTCCGTTTCCTGTTGACAAGCAAAATCTCCCTCTGATAGTCTAAATTTGGTGTGTGCGGTTTTTTTTTTCTGATAGATTCGCCTCATCATCCAATTGTCATTGTGTAGTGAATAATAACAATTTGTAAGGTCTACCAAACAGGACTTCATATAAGGTCCGCCAATTGTGGATGGTAGACAACTATTATATTCACAAAATGGGAGTCATTATCACTATAAATAGCTTCTGGAATTCCATATCGTGGAATGATATCTATATGATCTAATAAAAATAAAATAAAATCTATATGTATTTTTTGAAATGGATATGTGGGTATGCATATAGATTTAAACCCTAAGCCTTGTAGTGCCGTTGTAGCAAGGCCACCTCCCCCTTGTCGAGACATAGGTCTTCCCTTGACTCAAGCCCAAATTATTTTCTTTATTGATCTTTTATTGATAGATTATGTCTCGGTGGTCTGCCAATCAAAAAACACAAAAAGACAAACTATCATTCACGCTCACACTCATAAAAAGAAGAATTTAGTGTGTTCAACCAGTCTAGCATCCATAATTTCATTTTGTGGGAGTAAACTGGAGTACCCGGAGAAAATCCACAAATTCTCGAGGACGCCATGAATACCCCACATTCCGGAAAGTCTGGATCCACCCCGCATTCATTAGTAGATCCTTTAATATACACACCCCCATTCTAGCATTTTAACCGTTTGTAAAAAATTTACCTTCAAGTTTCACACAAAGTTATATCCTTTTTAATGCTATCAGTTTAGCTGTTTGTTCCCCGAATTGAGGTGGCAATAGTTTCACATCTAAGGTTTTTATTTTCACAGCCGCCATGACCTAATGGCCCCCTATCATGTTTTTGGAAAATCCCAATTCCCTTTAATAGCATGCCAATCACCTTTTAATGCGGCCATCCAATTTTGTTTCCACTTTTTTTTTTCCCCAGGTGATAAAATAATCTCCCCCATTTGTAAAACAAATTCATCCACGCCTAATTTATACAACATGACGCCTATGGCCTTTATTACGTCGCCTTGACTCCAAATTCTATGAACCAAGATAACACGCCGAATTTGTAAGCGAATTTCCCCCATCCCATTTTGTTCATAGACAACCCATCTACCTAAAGCGTCACTTGTTTCAAAACATGAAAGTGTTACGATCGCCGCAGCGTAGTGCGAAGCGATCGGAGGGGAAGTTGAACCCAGATGCAGAGTCGCCGAAGGAATGGAAAGGTGAGGCAGATCTGTAGCTCTTGTAGGTTGATTTAATAAACGGGGTAACATAACTTAAACAACTTGGCTTGTCCACTCATTACAAACGAAAGTACATGCGGCGTGGCGTCAAATGGAAACAGCAATTACTACCAGGATTAACAGGAAACGAAACCAGAACTTAACCAGTACTACACCAGGACGAAACCAGACGATCCAACGCAGTCCACAGAAAGTTACAATGCTTAAATACCAAAAATAATCCAATCACGTAATTAGCCACAGGTGATAACTATCATGACGTCATGTCAGGAGAGGCGATCCAGCGACTCCTGACAGTACACCCCCTCTAAGGGACGGATTCTAGACGTCCCAAGGTCAATTACAACATGAGAAACGGGAACAAGCAGGGAGGGTGGGTGGGAGAGCTACAATTGTCCGGTGGTCTTCCACACCAACCCAAGAACAGACGGAGAGGTCACTCCGGCGGGCGTCCGCGCCAGCCAGAAACGAGACAAGTCAGTGGCAGGTCTGGCGGGCGTCCGTGCCGGTCAGAAACAAGACGGGGCAGAGGCAAGTCTGGCGGGCGTCCGTGCCGGTCAGAAACAAGACGGGGCAGAGGCAAGTCTGGCGGGCGTCCGTGTCGGCCAGAAACAAGACGAGGCTGTGGTCGATCCGGTGGGCGTCCGCGCCGGCCAGAAACGAGACGAGTCAGTGGCAGGTCTGGCGGGCGTCCGCGCCGGCCAGAAACGAGACGAGGCGGTGGTCGATCCGGCGGGCGTCCGCGCCGGCCAGAAACAAGACGAGGTTGTGGTCGGTTCGGCGGGCGTCCGCGCCGGCCAGAAACGAGACGAGGCAGTGGTCGATCCGGCTGGCGTCCGCGCCGGCCAGAAACGAGACGAGGCAGTGGTCGGTCCGGCGGGCGTCCGCGTCGGCCAAGAACGTGACGAGGCAGTGGTCGGTCCGGCGGGCGTCCGCGCCGGCCAGAAACGAGACGAGGCTGTGGTCGATCCGGCGGGCGTCCGCGTCGGCCAGAAACGAGACGAGGCTGAGGTCGATCCGGCGGGCGTCCGCGCCGGCCAGAAACGAGACGAGGCTGTGGTCGATCCGGCGGGCGTCCGCGTCGGCCAGAAACGAGACGAGGCTGAGGTCGATCCGGCGGGCGTCCGCGCCGGCCAAAAACGAGACGAGGCAGTGGTCGGTCCGGCAGGCATCCCAGCTGGTCCCTTAAGTCTTTGCCAAACTGCCTGCCTTCAGGAAATATTAGAAGTTTAGTACGGTCGGGCACCTTACCCTGTTTGCTCGGGGGGTGGACAGCCCTCTTCTCCCAGGAACCCGGATCATTGCTTCTCTGGACGTCGCCGGCTTCTTCCTCCAGGAGCACCGGCGAATTACCACTCTTGACGTCGCCAGCCCCTTCCTCCAGGGGCAACGGCAAATTGGCACTCTCGACGTCGCCAGCCCCTTCATCCAGGGACTCCGGCGAATTGCCACTCTCGACGTCACCGGCTTCTTCCTCCAGGAGCACCGGCGAATTGGCACTCTCGACGTCGCCAGCCCCTTCCTCCAGGGACTCCGGCGAATTGCCTCTCTCGACGTCACCGGCTTCTTCCTCCAGGGGCACCGGCGAATTGGCACTCTCGACGTCGCCAGCCCCTTCCTCCAGGGGCTCCGGCGAATTGCTTCTCTCGAAGTCGCCAGTCCCTTCTTCCAGGGACTCCGGCGAATTACCACTCTTGACCTCGCCAGCCCCTACTGCCAGGGACTCCGGCGCATTACCACTCTTGACGTCGCCAGCCCCTACTGCCAGGGACTCCGGCGCATTGCCACTCTCGACGTCACCGGCTTCCTCCTCCAGGGGCACCAGCGAATTACCACTCTCGACGTCACCGGCTTCTTCCTCCAGGGGCACCGGCGAATTGGCACTCTCGTCATCACCAACCCCTTCCTCCAGGGACTCCGGCGAATTGCCTCTCTCGTCGCCAGTCCCATCTGCCAGGGACTCCGGCGAATTGCCTCTCTCGACTTCACCGGCTTCTTCCTCCAGGGGCACCGGCGAATTGGCACTCTCGACGTCGCCAGCCCCTTCCTCCAGGGACTCCAGCGAATTGCCTGTCTCGACGTCACCGGCTTCTACCTCCAGGGGCACCGGCGAATTGGCACTCTCGACGTCGCCAGCCCCTTCCTCCAGGGACTCCGGCGAATTGCCTCTCTCGATGTCGCCAGTCCCATCTTCCAGGGACTCCGGCGAAATACCACTCTCGACGTCGCCGGCCCCGTCTTCATCGAGCGCCGGAGCATCGTCGCCACTTCTGGGCGGGCAGGCGCAGGACGGGCAGGCGCTTGGGAGAGCGGTGCTAGGGAGAGCGGTGCTTGGTAGAGCGGTGCTTGGGAGAGCGGTGCTAGGGAGAGCGGTGCTTGGGAGAGCGGTGCTTGGGAGAGCGGTGTTAGAATGGCCGTCCGTCACCAGAAACCTGATCCGTGGCTTCGGTACGGGTGCGACCGGCGACCCCAAAGGCAACGGGAGTAATTTGCGTGGCCTTGGCACAGGAGCTTGGGGCACTTGAGACGGCGCGCTGGGCCGAGTAACTTCGGCCACTTGGACAGGCGTGGTCGGCCGAGTGACTTCGGGCACTTGGAACGGGGAGGGCTGCATAGTCCTTAGGAGCTGCTGGTACAGCGGGGTCGGCCGAGTAACTTCGGGCACTTGGAAAAGCGTGGTCGGCCGAGTGGCTTCGGCCACTTGGAACGGGGAGGGCTGCAAAGTCCTTAGGAGCTGCTGGTACAGCGGGGTCGGCCGAGTAACTTCGGGTACTTGGAAAAGCGTGGTGGTGGTCGGAAAAGGAGCTTGGAGGGACGTGGTCGGAAAAGGAGCTTGGAGGGACGTGGTCGGAAAAGGAGCTTGGAGGGACGTGGTCGGAAAAGGAGCTTGGAGGGACGTGGTCGGAAAAGGAGCTTGGAGGGACGTGGGCGGGCGCGTAACTTGGACAGTGGTTAGCGTGTCCCGGCATTGCTTTCGTTTCGCCCTACGGCGTGGCGCTCGGCGCCTCCTCTGGGAGGATTGCACAGCACCCCCGCCATCACGTCGTGCCCCATAATTGGTGGCTAGCCCACTCTGTAATTGCTGGTCGGGATATTTGTAATAGGAATTATCGGGGAAACAATCGGGATAATCCTCCTCCAGTGGAAGGTCTCGGGGTCCGAATTGGTCAAAGAATTCCTCATCGGATTCCGAAACGCCAGCGAAAAAATCAATTTCCTCAATGATGTCCTCCTCACCAGACTCTTCAGGCTCCCTCCATGGTGAATCAATTCCTCTGGGCATAGGCATAAGATAACTTGGGCGCTCTCTGGTGGTTGTACGCACCTGGGCCTCATGATGAAACGGTAAAGGCTTCCCAGGGCGACGTGCATAGCAGTGGTGGGGCGTATGAGCACGCTGCGGCTCCAACTTTCCCACCAGCCGTGGCTCATCTCCAGCAATGATGTGCCTGAGAGCCCCGCACCACGGTGTGTTCATTACAAAATTCCTAAACGATTCTGAGGGGTTACTTATACATTCCAAGCAGTCCGGTGTCTTCGAGGTGGATGGTTTGCGGCGTCGCCGAGTGCGTCGCCGCGAGCGTGGGTGGCGCTCCGCTGGGTCCATATTGGTTGGATCGTGCTGTTACGATCGCCGCCGCGTAGTGCGAAGCGATCGGAGGGGAAGTTGAACCCAGATGCAGAGTCGCCGAAGGAATGGAAAGGTGAGGCAGATCTGTAGCTCTTGTAGGTTGATTTAATAAACGGGGTAACATAACTTAAACAACTTGGCTTGTCCACTCATTACAAACGAAAGTACATGCGGCGTGGCGTCAAATGGAAACAGCAATTACTACCAGGATTAACAGGAAACGAAACCAGAACTTAACCAGTACTACACCAGGACGAAACCAGACGATCCAACGCAGTCCACAGAAAGTTACAATGCTTAAATACCAAAAATAATCCAATCACGTAATTAGCCACAGGTGATAACTATCATGACGTCATGTCAGGAGAGGCGATCCAGCGACTCCTGACAGAAAGGCCCCACTAGAATTCGTGCATCCAGCGCCAAATAGAGCCTATTTACACATTTGTCTCAAACTTGTTTTAGATATGGGGTCCCCAATTTCCCAAAATTTCCCAGAATTAATGTACTACCACATCCTGTCAAAAACCCAAAACGACTAACATAACCTGTTTCTAAGCCAGATTCTGGAATTAGGAGAATTTCTCCTTTCCCTCCCTTATCTAAGCTTGTTATTGTCACTCGTTATCACTGTAACATTCAGGCGTATTAACCCCATCGTTGCTAAAGTTCTCACCAATTTGCATGCCCTTAAAGCAGTAAAAAGCAACGTTATTTGGTTGTATCAATTGACCAATGCTTATCCAATCTGTAATATCCTTAAAGTCATCAATATGACCTGTGACAAAGCATATTTCCTCCTGCCAGGACAACAGACAATGTTCTTTCAAGTGCACTTTGAAAAACATTCCATGTTACTCCATTCTTAGGGAAAATATGCTCATCCTAAACCAATTATTTTATTTACAATTCACCTAATTATTTGGATGAATGCCATGAATTTTATCATGCCACCATTGCATTGTAAATTTCCCATCTGATGTCGTTAACAGCCAAATAATTCAATACCTACTATACTTTGTAAATCACCTCATATGTTGTTTACTTAAGACACGAGTCATTTCCCATAGCCTGTTACCAAAACAAAAATCTACAACAATTAAATGAGAGAAATCAACCTTTTGTTAGACAATTCCTAATTATAAACTTTAATGTTTTAAAAACCTTATCGTCACCAATATACCATAATATTGTAAATTTTGTCATCCTGGCCTTTTTTTTCTTTTAAACAGCCAACCTCCTGGATTAAAGTATTTTGAATAATCAAAAAATTCTGAAATAGTATTAATATTATTTTATCCTCCAAAAGCTAGTTTCCTTTAACTAAGAGCCCTTTGAAATCCACAATTGCTCAAAAATGACTATTTTGGTCTATTTCCCAAATCCAAAGCTTTTTACCAAATCAACCTTTTACTAAACAGATTTTCTATCCTCTTAATACATTTCATTTTAAAACCCAAAATATCAATGCGAAAGCATTCGCATAACCTTGCATTTCTTGCAGCCCATGTATTGTTCTTATTCTGAAAAGTCCAAACAGAAAACGCAATTAGCCGTTAACTATGACCTCCACTCTTGCTGCGAAAACAGCATTGTTATCTTATGTTTACAAACCAGCTTTTTCCCTGTGCCCAAATACAACGCTTTTTAGAGAAGACAACCATTAAAACGTCAAATTAACCCCTCTTCCGATATTCAACTACATCACAATATTTTTCCAAGACCCCATATATCCAGAATATGTATGCTGCAAGCACAACAATATGGCAAAAACCCATTTTCTGCCCTCAAGTTTGCTTCAGCACCCCCAAGGCCAATTATTATTATTATAATGTCTTCACGGAAGGGATCACAAAATTGTAGTCGTTTACACGGTCCGAACGCTCCCGAAAGCCCAACACAGTTAAATCGTCTGCCCCGCGGCCCACATGTTTCACTCCCATCTAATCAGCAGCCGCTGCACCAGAAACGCTTCCCCCGCAGTTGACACATTTTTTGGCAAGTCTAGAGCATAATAAAAACACAGGTGACATTCCCTGCTAAACATTTAAATGATCATTTTGTATATATTCTTTTGTCTTTTTAAACACCATCTTCCCGTTAGCGGACGGGATCAAAAACCAAGCTGCAATAAGCCATCACATTGCTGTAAATTGACATTACATATAGGTTATATTAACAAAGCACCACCAGCACTTGGAAATAACCATTCTAATTGTTGTTATACAAGCCCAAGCATCACAAAAAAACCCAATTTATTGTAATCACAAAACGTCATACCCGGATTAACCAAATTAAATACCAGTGTCTCCATTAATTTTCTAGCTCAACATTCTCGTATCCAAAATCCACATTCCAAATCATTCTAAGCCGACATTCCTTGTTTTCAGAGACCCTCTAGTCTGGGTAATCATGTAATATATATACCTCCATTTTTTTTTTTTTTACAACTTATCTCTGATTTTTGTCGAACTTTACACCATCTCTTCTCCCTCTATTTTTGTTAAACTTCCTCCGCGCCCGTCACCTATCTCGGTAAATATTTTCCCCGTCAGCCGAGGAGGCCCCGCTATTTTTTCTTACCAAACAGTACTTTCCCGCCGCCACGGTCTTAAATATATCCCCGTTATCCGAGGGAACCCCCACTATTTTCCCAAAATAGTATTTTTAACTTCTCCCCGGCCTTATTTCGCCATTAGTGTCTGTGGAACAAGCTGTTACACTTTTATCCACTCACATATTATTTATATATGTATATTACCTCCATTAGTGTCTGTGGAACAAGCTGTTACACTTTTATCCACTCACATATTATTTATATATGTATATTACCTCTATGCATTAGTGCATATATTATCCTGTATTTTATGCATTTTAAGCTGGCCAGCAAACCCATTTTTATTTATCCATAAATATAGCTGTGTAATAATTTTAAAGCGCTTTGTCTTTCCAATTTTTTCCAATCCTTACAAGTTAGACGTATTTTTTGGATCGTCATCCAAACCCGCCTTACAACACGTGTTTCCCATATTTTACTTTTATTTTTTGTAGTGAGTTCGTGTGCCTCACACAGTTAACTCTATTATTTATTATTATTATTAATATTATTATTATCTATTCGACTGTATCGACTGTATCTCCTAGGCCTTTCCTAATTTTACTGCAGAAACCACACAAACACCATACAACGTATATTCGTGCCTACCCTTTAGACACAGGACACTCCCCGGCCCCAATATTGTACCTCTAGTACAATATATTCGTGCCTACCCCTGAGACACAGGACACTTTCCAGCAAAGTGCCCCACCGTACCTGCCATTGACTAGTATAAACACAGGGTTTTATCGCCGTCACCCAGGACGCGAAACCAGCCCAACAATGGGCCTCACATACAATGTCCCTTTAACGCATTTGGAAACACCTTCACAACATGCAGACATTAATGTGGACTTACCCGAGATCCATCAGATGTCTCCCTCCAGCAGGAAAAGTCTTCAACCGCCGAGAATCCAGGCGCCCCCGTCGAAAAACTCCGGCCCACCAAGGGTTTTGAAGACGCCGTGCGCACGGTCACTTACCAGATGTCGAACAGCAGCGCCTGGGTTCTCGCTCCGGTATATTGACCTCCATGGCTCAGAAGGACCAAAATGTCAGGTTCATTAATAATTACCTTCGTCCGTAATTATCAATAACTGCAGGAAGACATCTTATTCAATTATTGACATTTAATTAAATAGAAATGGATACAACAGGTAAAAGCCTCCGGAGGGGAGCGTTACAGCAAGTGTCACCTTACAACTTCCGAACGTCTCCTCGAATAGACGTTTTCGTCCCATTCTTATGGTCACAAGTTACAGAGTTGTTGATCATTCCATCACGTATGAGTAAAAACAACATCAGGGACTACAATAACAATCAAAGTATTTTACTAATAACAAAAACAGGGACTAGACCTAACAATATTTAGATTAGAGTAATTATACAACCTCCTTGACCTAAGAATCATATAATATAATCATAATCATATAATCGTTACATACAGAAAAACCCGAAGTGTACGGTTACATAACGATAACAATATTCTTGTTATTGTCCGAATAGCCCTGTCCTCGTCACCAAGGGCCCACCAAATCTCAAGGACCCAGATTGGGTGGATTGTTTGTATAACCATCCTGGAACAGGCTGTCCAGGTTAAAGATGACTTGGTGTGACCTCAACACTTTTGAAAAACAGAAAGAGAATGATTTAACAAAGTAATGAATTGATACAGAGAAAAGAAAGAGAATGATTTAATAAAGAAATGAATTAATATAACTATTATAATAGTAAAACAGAACAAACCCAACAATCACTTAGAACGATGCGAAATAAAAAACTCACTTGAATTGGACGATTTTACACTATATACACAGTAACTGTGTCTCTGACAGTTTGTTTGGCAGCAGGGAAACTTTTCAGTTTTTATTGCCTTAATGTACTTTTCATGCCCTGAAAATCACGTTTTAGCCAAGTATGATTGTTTTCATTATAACCTAATTTCTAGCCATGAGAATGATGCCAAATGGATAACTTACTTGAATTGGACGATTTTACACTATATACACAGTAACTATGTGTCTCTGACAGTTTGTTTGGCAGCAGGGGAACATGTAAGATTAGACAAAGTATCTTTGCAAATGCTTATTCATATTGTATACATTTTTGTGAGTATAACAGCATCGTAGTCATCCTTATGGCTGACATGTCAGCATAAACACCCAACTGTCTGACTGAATAAACAATCTTAGTCTTGTGATTGGGGTGACATGTCAGCACAAATACTCAACTGTCTGACACTGATTAATTACTTTTTGCCCTGCAAATGACTGAAATGTATCTGTCCAAAGTCTTAGTGACAACTGTCAGTTTTTCCTGTATTTAAGACACACACACCGGTCATTCGACTAGAGTTGCAGGAACATCGCGTTGAGCAGGACCCTACTGTAGGAACTCTCACTGTCCACTTTGCAGTCTGGTAATAAATCAATTGGTCCGGGACCAATGAAAGTAGAATGACAATTAGCAAGGGCTTTATAGTCTTGGTCTGTTAATAGAGTCAGGGACTTAACTAAGACAAAGTCAGGGACTTTTGGTCTTTGTGTGTTCAGAGATATTGGGTTAATCACAAAGTAGAGATCAATTTCGGGTAATTTAGAAAATAATTGTTGTTTAAACTATTAGGTCGGTGATTAATATGGGTCAGAAAGCAACAAAAGGGATGGGTTTATTGTCAGATTGCAAAATGAAAATCGGAGAGTTACCGGGACGAGATATCATGGTCCAGCTTGGGCTAAGCCTAGTGGCCACCCAAAATGGCCTCCGACCCAGGGAATTACAGACCAAAAATATCTTCCACACCACCACATCTAACAGCTTCTACTCTCTCGACATTGTCGGGAATGATTCTGCCAAGGTAGCTGAAAGTCTAAGAGAACAGTCTGAAGATATCTGCCCAGCAGCACCAGGACAGGAACAACAAACATGGCCATTACATGTCACCCTGAAGTTCATGGGAGACCGGACGACAAGTGGTTAAACCAATTCTCACAGTTGCCCACTCAACGAATCATAATTAACCACGTATATGCAACTGACCTAATGGACAACCCATTGCCCCCCGGACACATTGCCTATGGGGATGGATCATCATCAAAAACCCTGGATGGAGAAAAACACAACGTATATGCCGTGGTGACTCAAAAAGACAACCTCAAGACAGGACGCCTCCCCGGCGACTGGTCTGCACAAGCCGCAGAAATAGTGGCACTGACAGAGGCATGTAGACTATTCCTAGAACAAGACGTGACGGTGGAAAGACACAGCCCAATCCCTGCTGAATTCCTAAGAGAAATGCAAAATCATTCCCCAGAAAAAGAGAAACTGCAATGGGAAACAGAAGGAGCCACTCAACACAAGAACGGACTCTATGCAGTAGAAAACAAGCCATGCGTGACATGATCATTGTTTGAAGTAATTGCCAAATTGAGCCATGGGAGGAGCCATGTCTCAACAGGAGGGATGATCAGTACAGTACAACAAACAATGCATGTTCCCAGAGGTCTCCAAACTTACTTAAATTTTTTTGGCAATAAACTGTCTGAACTGCTGTAGACACAACTCTCAAGGCAATGAACGACCCAAGCATGGAACAAGGCAAACAGGAACATATCCCTTCGAGCTTCTGAACATGGATTTCATCAAACTGAACCAAAGTGCTGGACTCGTTGAACAAACCATTAGAACAGTAAAACTCAGACTCAGAAAAACCATGGAAGATACAGGAAAACCATGGCAAGAATGCCTGAGCCTGGTAAAAACGTACATAAGAATCATTCCAACAGCACAGGGATGCACACCATTTGAGGCAGTGAAAGACAGACCCTTCCACTTAACAATGTGGGAAAAAGATCTGGTGGTAGAAGAGAAAGGAGAAACAGAATCCCTCACTAAGTGGTTATGCAAAATGTTCCAAGAAAGAACTGTGATGAATGCAAAATAATCTTCCGACATCTTCTCTGTCTCCCACAGAGGAGGTCCTGTCCCCAGGAGAGCTGGTACTGGTCAAGGTGATGAAAAGAAAGTGCTGGTCTTCTCCACGTTGGGACGGACCTCACCGTGTGATTTTGGCCATCATCATCACCGCTCTGTGTTCAACCACATGGGGGGAACGTACCAGAACCTTAGTACACTCCCACTGGAGGAGAATGCCCCACTAGCTAGTTCAGGAAACAATTCAGGGACAATGTTTATGGTGGGAAACATTATTTTTATAGAAAATAGTGGGTTCAATAATACCTAATTCAACAACCATGCAAAATTAAGATCCATTGGAGGTTTTTTTATTCTTGTATAAAAAAGCCCCAAAACATCCCTGCATGATTATTTTTAAACAGAATAGTAAAATATACATCCCAATCATCTTTGGACACAAGTTTCAGATATAAACAGCAACCAGACCCGACTGGACCCAGTTATAATGCAACTACTATTTTTTATCGCAAAATGCATGTTTTGGAGAAAATGTACGCTGGGAAATAGCCCTAGAAGCATCCTGGATCTTTAATTTTAGACAGAATTGTGAAAATACATCCACCTACACAATCAATACTAACTCTGGGTATAAGACCCAACCAGAACCGACTGGGCTTGGTTCTAATACAACCACCATGCAAAATAAAGTGCCCAAATGGAGGTCATTTATTCGGGCATAAAATAACTTCTGAACATCCCTAGATGACGATTTTTATACAGAATAGTGAAAAATACAACCCCATTCCCATCGGACACAAGTTACGGGTGTATACACAAACCAGAACCGACTGGGCCTGGTTCTAATACAACCACTATGCAAAATAAAGTGCCCAAAGGGAGGTCATTGATTAGGGCATAAAAGAACTTCTGAAAATCCCTAGATGATTATTTTTATAGAGAATAGTCAAAAATACATCCCCATTATCATTTGACACAAGTTCCGGCTACATACATCAACCAGAACCGAATGGGCCTGGTTCTAATAGGACCACTATTTTAATCGCAAAGTGCCTGTTATGGACACTATTGACGGTGGGAAATATTCCCTGAACATCCCTGCATCTTTAATTTCACACAGAATAGTGAAAATGCATCCATCAAATCAAATGACACTAATTCTTGGTAAAAGCACCAACCAGAACCGACTGGGCCCGGTTCTAATTCAACCACCATGCAAAATAACGATCAAAATGGAGGTTTTTGATTCTTGTATAAAAAAGCCACAAAACATCCCTGCATGATTATGTTTAAACAGAATAGTAAAATATACATCCCCATCATCTTTGGACACAAGTTTCGGATATAAACAGCAACCAGAACCGAGACGACCCAGTTATAATGCAACTACTATTTTTTATCGCAAAATGCATGTTTTGGAGACTATTTATGGTGGCAAATACCCCTAGAACCATCCTGGATCTTTATTTTTAGACAGAATAGTGAAAATACATCCACCTGCACAATCAACACTAACTCTGGGTAAAAGCACCAACCAGAACCGACTCGGCTTGGTTCTACTACAACCACCATGCAAAATAAAGTGCCCAAATGGAGGTCATTTATTCGGGCATAGAAAAACTTCTGAACATCCCTAGATGATATTTTTTAATACAGAATAGTCAAAAATACAACCCCATTCCTATTGGACACACGTTACGGGTGTAGACACAAACCAGAACCGACTGGGCCTGGTTCTAATACAACCACTATTTTTGTCGCAAAATGCATGTTTTTGACACTATTTATGGTGGGAAATAGTCTCAGAACATCTCTGGATCTTTATTCTTACAGAGAATAGTGAAAATACATCCACTCACACAATCGACACTAATTGTGGGTAAAGCACCAACCAGAACCGACTGGGCCTGGTTCTAAACAACCACTTCTAAATAAAGTGTCCAAATTGAGGTCATTGATTCGGGCATAACAGAACTTCTGAACATCCCTAGAATATTATTTTTATGAAAAATAATCAAAAATACATCCCCATCATCATTGGACACAATTTCTGGGTAAAAACACAAACCAGAACCAACTGGTCCTGGTTCTAATACAACCACTACTTTAACCGCAAAATGCCTGTTTTGGACACTGTTTGTGGTGGGAAATAGCTCTAGAACCATCCTTGATCATTATTGTTATACAAAATAGTGAAAATACATCCACTCACACAATAAACACAAATTCTGGGTAAAAGCACCAACCAAAACCGACTGGGCCTGTTTCTAAACCACCACTTGTGAATAAAGTGACCAAATGAAAGTAATTCATTCGGGCATAACAGAACTTCTGAACATCGCTAGATGATTATTTCTATACAAAATAGTCAAGTATACATCCCCATCATAATTGGACACAAGTTCCGTATACATACACCCACCAGAACCGACTGGACCCTGTTATAATGCAACCACTATTTTGTATCGCCTGTTTTGGACACTGTTTATGGTGGGAGATAGCTCGTATCACCTAGAATGATGCCAATGAAAGACTTACTTAAATTGGACGATTTTACACTATATATACAGGAACTATGTGTCTCTGACAGTGTGTTTGGCAGCAGGGGAACGTTTCAGTTTTTATTGCCTTAATGTGCTTTTCATGGCCTGATAATCACGTTTTGGCCAAGTATGATAGTTTTCATTGTAACTTAATTTCTATCACTTTGAACGATGCCAAATAAAAAACTTACTTGAATTGGACGATTTTTCACTACATAACAGTAACTGTGTCTCTGACAGTTTGTTTGGCAGCAGGGGAACTTTTCAGTTTTTATTGCCTTAATGTACTTTTCATGCCCTGAAAATCATGTTTTGGCCAAGTATGATTGTTTTCATTATAACTTAATTTCTAGCTTGAGAATGATGCCAAATGGATAACTTACTTGAATTGGACGATTTTTCACTTTATACACAGTAACTATGTGTCTCTGACAGTTTGTTTGGCAGCAGGGGAACATGTGAGATTAGACAAAGTATCTTTGCAAATGCTTGTTCAAATTGTATAAGTTTTTGTGAGTATAACAGCATCATAGTCATCCTTATGGCTGACATGTCAGCATAAACACCCAACTGTCTGACTGAATAAACAATCTTAGTCTTGTGATTGGGGTGACATGTCAGCACAAATACTCAACTGTCCGACACTGATCAATTACTTTTTGCCCTGCAAATGACTGAAATGTATCTGTCCAAAGTCCTAGTGACAACTGTCAGTTTTTCCTGTATTTGTGACACACACACTGGTCATTCGACTAGAGTTGCAGGAACATCGCGTTGAACAGGACCCTACTGTAGGAACTCTCACTGTCCACTTTGCAGTCTGGTAATAAACCAATTGGTCCGGGACCAATGAAAGTAGAACAATAATTAGCAAGGGCTTTATAGTCTTGGTCTGTTAATAGAGTCAGGGACTTAATTAAGACAAAGTCAGGGACTTTTGGTCTTTGTGTGTTCAGAGATATTGGGTTAATCACAAAGTAGAGATCACTTTCGGGTAATTTAGAAAATACTTGTTGTTTAAACTATTAAGTAGTTGATTAATATGGGTCAGAAAGCAACAAAAGGAATGGGTTTATTGTCAGAATGCAAAATGAAAATCGGAGAGTTACCGGGACGAGATATCATGGTCCAGCTTGGGCTAAGCCTAGTGGCCACCCAAAATGGCCTCCGACCCAGGGAATTACAGACCAAAAATATCTTCCACACCACCACATCTAACAGCTTCTACTCTCTCGACATTGTCGGGAATGATTCTGCCAAGGTAGCTGAAAGTCTAAGAGAACAGTCTGAAGATATCTGCCCAGCAGCACCAGGACAGGAACAACAAACATGGCCACTACATGTCACCCTGAAGTTCATGGGAGACCGGACGACAAGTAGTTAAACCAATTCTCACAGTTGCCCACTGTTAGACTATAAAATTTTTACCTGACTCCAATTCCTTAACTCTGTAGTCTCCGGTCTAACAATGGAGCGTGTTCAGCATCGGAGGAGACAAACCAGGGTTGAGCGAGGTTATCCACAGATGATTTATTCCATTCAAATTGATTCATACAGAGCTCCGGGTCTCCCTCCCATAGAATAAGCCCGCTGAGTGTTGATGTCCCAAAGCGGAGGATGGAAAAGACATTGTCGAAACCTGTGTTTGCCCAGTGATAGTCCAACAAAAATGCATATTCATTCGCTGATTAATAATGAGATGTGGGCTGGTCCAGGGCTGCTGTGAGGGGGGGTTTCTCTGGGCTCCACATCTTCCAGCCTTGAATCCACATCATCCAGACCTCTGTCTCTGCTGGTCCTATAAAGTCCCGACCCTCCGCCCTGCTCTTTGTTCCTCTGCCCTTTGAAGTCCTCCATCTGGTCTCTTATCAGTGTGGATCCCACCTTGAAATAAGAATCTCAGGAAGAGCCTTTTGTTAACATTATAGTTGAGGAGTCTCAGACCCATCCTTCTGTTCATATTCTATTTGAGTTGGGAACCAGTGGCAACTCTAAAACAAGACCGCCACAACAAAAGGAATGAGTAAAATGTGATATCAAAATGAAACAGCTATACTAAAAAGAATGAGTAAAATATGATATCAAAATGAAACAGCTATACTAAAAAGAATGAGTAAAATATGATATCAAAATGAAACAGCTATACTAAAAAGAATGAGTAAAATATGTCATATTCTTCACCACTCATCGAATCATAATTAACCACGTATATGCAACTGACCTAATGGACAACCCATTGCCCCCGGACACATTGCCTATGGGGATGGATCATCATCAAAAACCCTGGATGGAGAAAAACACAACGTATATGCCGTGGTGACTCAAAAAGACAACCTCAAGACAGGACGCCTCCCCGGCGACTGGTCTGCACAAGCCGCAGAAATAGTGGCACTGACAGAGGCATGTAGACTATTCCTAGAACAAGACGTGACGGTGGAAAGACACAGCCCAATCCCTGCTGAATTCCTAAGAGAAATGCAAAATCATTCCCCAGAAAAAGAGAAACTGCAATGGGAAACAGAAGGAGACACTCAACACAAGAACGGACTCTATGCAGTAGAAAACAAGCCATGCGTGACACGATCATTGTTTGAAGTAATTGCCAAATTGAGCCATGGGGGGAGCCATGTCTCAACAGGAGGGATGATCAGTACAGTACAACAAACAATGCATGTTCCCAGAGGTCTCCAAACTTCATTTTTTTTGGCAGAAACTGTCTGAACTGCTGTAGACACAACTCTCAAGGCAACGAACGACCCAAGCATGGAACAAGGTAAACAGGAACATATCCCTTCGAGCTTCTGAACATGGATTTTATCAAACTGAACCAAAATGCTGGACTCGTCGAACAAACCATTAGAACAGTAAAACTCAGACTCAGAAAAACCATGGAAGACACAGGAAAACCATGGCAAGAATGCCTGAGCCTGGTAGAAACGTACATGAGAATCATTCCAACTGCACAGGGATGCACACCATTTGAGGCAGTGAACGACAGACCCTTCCACTTAACAATGTGGGAAAAAGATCTGGTGGTAGAAGAGAAAGGAGAAACAGATTCTCTCACTAAGTGGTTATGCAAAATGTTCGAAGAAAGAACTGTGATGAATGCAAAATAATCTGCCGACATCTTCTCTGTCTCCCACAGAGGAGGTCCTGTCCCCAGGAGACCTGGTACTCGTCAAGGTGATAAAAAGAAAGTGCTGGTCTTCTCCACGTTGGGACGCACCTCACCGTGTGATTTTGGCCACACCCACCGCCATCAAAATCGAAGGAAGAGACACCTGGATACATCAGTCCCACAGTAAACAAAGTACAAGAATGAAGTGGCTACTCATCATCATCACCGCTCTGTGTTCAACCACATGGGGGGAATGTATCAGAACCTTGGTACACTCCCACTGGAGGAGAATGCCCCACTAGCTGGTTCAGGAAACGATCAGGGGCCCCCAGATCTGCATCCCATTAACCAAGACACCAATCGTCGTTCAAGTCCCTTTGCTCAGCCTACATCTTACTCACTTGGGATTACACAGGACTGACTCCAGTTATTTCTATTGGTACCTACAAGCTCCCAGAGTCTGGTTGGTCTGGCCAGACACCTGGGACCAGGTCCTCCTCCATACAGGCTACAAGACCATCACATGACCCCTTTCCAAAGAAGCTACTACCATGACCGCTAACTTCACCAAGTTAGCCACCACCATCAAAGATGGTAAACATACGCTGGAGCTCACGACCAATATCCAACAGAAAGGCTGCATCAACCTATGCCTCTGACCGGACCGACCAGTAAAAGGCCCCCTCTTTTACTATGACCATCCGCACTACTAGTCCAGCCAAAGGTCCCCAAAGTGATTTGTGTGAACCCCTTCGTAAAACCATCCGCCACACGCCTACTCAAAATCCGTCCGGCAGGAACACCTAAGCCTGAGGAGATACACCTTATTCTCGCCCATGTCCAAACACAGGAAGAAAACGACTACAACCCGATGATGAGGAACAGTTGGTACAGATACACCGCACTCACAGCCCGCGCCACAACCAATGAGTTGTTATGTCTGTTCCCTCATGCCTACTGCCGTAGCCCAACCACAGCTATGGTCCAACCGACAGAACGAAGAACTCGCCAACCTCACCTACAACTGTATCCTGGGTAATCTGAGAGAATCCTTCCAGCAAAGCTCGACCGCCTACATACCATGGTCGCAGTACCATTAGCAGCTACAGTCAATACCGCAACGTATGTCCAGTGCAACAACCGAACAGACTGTTATCCATCCTGTTTCAACTTCAGCGGACCGGATCCGAAGACCCCTTTGGACCAAGTTCACGTCACCAGGTGCGCCGAGATCAGACACATTCCTTCCCAATCATGGACAGTACTGGACCAAATGTGGTGGCTCTGCGAATGGCAAGTGTATATGATCATCCCCACCAATACAACTGGGCTCTGTGTCCCTACATCTGCATCCGACCACACGTACGTTCTAACAGCAGACTTGATTCCAACTGTCGACGCCAACCCACATCTACCCACCAGGCGTCAACGACGGAGCTTTGATTTCTTCCCCCATGATTCAGTTTGGGGCTCGGATGTCCCCCTCTAATACAAACACTGGTCAGTCTCCTCCAAAATCATGATGGCGGTGTTCCCCAGGGTAGGAACAGCGAAGAACACCCTACGTCTGGAAACCATTGACTACAGATTCCAGGCCCGACACTAATCAATTACTTGTTGCCCTGCAAATGATTGAAACGTATGTGTCCAAAGTCTTAGGGACAACTGTCAGTTTTGGCTGTAGTTAAGACACACTCACTGGTCATTCGACTAGAGTTGCAGTAACATCGCAGTGAACAGGACCCCACTGTAGGAACTCTCACTGTCCACTTTGCAGTCTGGTAATACATATTTTCTATTTAAATTTATCTCACTCTTTCTTAGCCTGCTCCTGAAGTTGTATTTTCAGACCTAACAAACATTTCAGTTTTTTGCCCTAATGTGCGTTTCATGCGCTGAAAATCACGTTTTGGCCAAGTATCATAGTTTTCACTATAACTTAACCTAACCCTAACCCTAACCCTAACCCTAACCCTTACCATAACCCTAACCCTAACCCTCCCTAACCCAAACCCTAACCCAAACCCTAACCCTAATTTCCATCACTTAGAATGATATCAAATGAAAAACCGACTTAATTTGGACGATTATACACTATATACACAGTAACTATGTGTCATTGACAGTTTGTTTCGCAGCGGGGGAACATTTCAGTTTTTATTGCCTTAATGTGCATTTCATGCGCTGAAAATCACGTTTTGGCCAAGTATCATAGTTTTCACTATAACTTAATTTCTATCACTTAGAATGATGCCAAATGAAAAACTTACTTGAATTGGACGATAATACACTATATACACTGTAACTATGTGTCTCTGACAGTTTGTTTCGCAGCAGGGGAACATTTCAGTTTTTATTGCCTTAACGTGCGTTTCATGCGCTGAAAATCACGTTTTGGCCAAGTATCATAGTTTTCACTATAACTTAATTTCTATCACTTAGAATGATGCTAAATGCAAAACTTACTTGAAATGGACGATTTTACACTATATACACAGTAACTATGTGCCTCTGACAGTTTGTCTCGCAGCAGGGGAACATTTCAGTTTTTATTGCCTTTACGTGCCTTTCATGCGCTGAAAATTACGTTTTGGCCAAGTATCATAGTTTTCACTATAACTTAATTTCTAGCACTTAGAATGATGCCAAATGCAATACTTACTTGAATTGGACGATTTTACACTATATACACAGTAACTATGTGTCTCTGACAGTTTGTTTCGCAGCAGGGGAACATTTCAGTTTTTATTGCCTTAACGTGCGTTTCATGCGCTGAAAATCACGTTTTGGCCAAGTATCATAGTTTTCACTATAACTTAATTTCTATCACTTAGAATGATGCTAAATGAAAAACTTACTTGAATTGGACGATAATACACTATATACACAGTAACTATGTGTCTCTAAAAGTTTGTTTCGCAGCAGGGGAACATTACAGTTTTTATTGCCTTAATGTGCGTTTCATGCGCTGAAAATCACGTTTTGGCCAAGTATCATAGTTTTCACTATAACTTAATTTCTAGCACTTAGAATGAGGCCAAATGAAAAACTTACTTGAATTGGACAATTGTACACTACATACACAGTAACTATGTGTCTCTGACAGTTTGTTTCGCAGCAGGGGAACATTTCTGTTTTTATTGCCTTAACGTGCGTTTCATGCGCTGAAAATCACGTTTTGGGCAAGTATCATAATTTTCACTATAACTTAATTTCTATCACTTAGAATGATGCTAAATGCAAAACTTACTTGAATTGGACGATTTTACACTATATACACAGTAACTATGTGCCTCCGACAGTTTGTTTCGCAGCCGGGCAACATTTCAGTTTTTATTGCCTTAACGTGCTTTTCATGTGCTGAAAATCACGTTTTGGCCAAGTATCAAAATTTTCAATATAACTTAATTTCCATCACTTAGAATGATGCTAAATGCAAAACTTACTTGAATTGGACGATTTTACACTATATACACAGTAACTATGTGTCTCTGACAGTTTGTTTGGCAGCAGGGGAACATTTCAGTTTTTATTGCCTGAATGTGCTTTTCATGCGCTGAAAATCATGTTTAGGCCAAGTATCATGGTTTTCATTATAACTTAATATCTAGCCATTAGAATGATGCCAAATTAAAAACTTATTAAATTATAAAATTTGATGATATTACACTATATATAAAGAGACATTTGTGTCTCTGACAGTTTTACACAGTTTTACAAGTTATGACTCCAAACTCTTAATTTACAATTCTGCCTTTATGGATACATTGCATCACCACCCCCTGAGTGGATACCTTACCTCTCACTGTCTTTCACTTACCTTCATTCAGCATGTAGGTGTCAGATCACCTTGTACCTAATGTCTATTCATATTACCTCACCCGAAGTTATTACACAGAAGGGATTGTGTTATGTTACCCCAAGTTTAGAGTCCCAACGGATGTGGGAAACTTACAGCGTCTGTCTGCCAGAGAGCAGCAGCTGGAACCGATTGTGACCAGGGTGGCATGGGTCCCTGATCATGTCCCTGGCTCTGCTGAGGTAACGAGGGCTGGCAATGTCTTCCAGTGAGGGCAGAGTAGCCGACGATCTTCTGCGTAGTGGTGATACCTTTCTAAATAGCCTTTTTGTCTGCTGCCGTTCTTTCCGCGTACCACCAAATGTGCTTTTTATGCGCTGATAAGCACATTTTGGTCGAATATGAAAGTTTCCAAGTGTGCACTTGACCCTGGATGACCTGGAGAGTGACAGTTACTCCTGAAGTTGAACCTTTTTTTCATCCCACAATTCAAGGAAACAATTGCAAACCCTGTTAGCCAGCCTTTCTTATATTTCGCGAGGCGAACAAACAATTGCAAGGCCAACTAGTTAGTCTTTCTTACATTCCACGATCTTTATTCAATTGTAAAACCAGTTTGGCTAGTCTACCTTGCATTCTACGATCTTATCAAACAAAGGTAAAACCAGTATGACCACATGGTGCGACAAGAATAAACAATTATTAAGCCAGTTAGCCAGTCCATCCCACAATTCCCTTCTTTTGTGTCTGTGAAAATATCGAAATATTGAAATGGCTGTTTCCATGAGCCAGAGAAGAACCAGTCAAGCCATTCTCGTTGTGGAACCGAATCTCCGGTCACAGCTCTCTGCATGTTCCTAATAGCCTGCAGGGCATCATGGACCGAGCAGGACATGCCGGCAGGGATGAAGGGGCAGCACGAGTCTCCCACTATGGCACACACACAGCCCCGCTGGGTGGCCACTCCGTCAAGAGCAGGGCAGCCCTGGAAAATCACCTGGGCCATGGCGGCTACCCAGCCTGACTGATGCGCCGACACAGGCCCGGAACCTGCCTTCAATGGTCTTCAAATGCAGGGCGTTCCTTGCCGCTCCCACTTAAGGGAACTGAGCCATTAGGATTTTGGATGAGACTGACCAGTATTTGTGTTTGAGGGACACATCCGAGCCACACACTGGATCATAGTCGTGAGCTCCGTCAATAATGTGCCCAAATGGAGGTCATTGATTCGGGAATAACAGAACTTCTGAAGATCCCTAGATGATTATTTTTATACATAATAATCAAAAATACATCCCCATCGTCAATGGATACAATTTTTCGGGTAAATTCACTAACCAGAACAGACTGGGCCTGGTTCTAATACAACCACTATTTTAATCCCAGGATACCTGTTTTGGACACTGTTTATGGTGGGAAAATAGCTCCAGAACCATCCTGGATCATTATTTTTACACAGAATAGTGAAAATACATCCATCTACACATTCAACACTAATTATGGGTAGAAGCACCAACCAGAACTGACTGCGCCCGGTTCTAATACGACCACTATTTTAATCGCAAAATGCCTGTTTTGGAAAATGTTTATGGTGGGAAATATTATTTTTAAAGAAAATAGTGAAACTACATCTACCTACTCAATCAACACAAATTCTGGGTAAATACACCAACCAGAACCGATTGGGCCTTGTTCTAATACAACCACTATTTTTATCGCAAAATGTTTTGGACACTATTGACGGTGGGAAATATTCCCAAAACATCCCTGCATCTTTAATTTTACTCGTAATAGTGAAAATGCATCCATCCACACAATTGACACTAAATCTGGGTAAAAGCGGCAACCAGAACCGACTGGGCCCGGTTCTAATACGACCACTATTTTAATCGCAAAATGCCT
This sequence comes from Stigmatopora nigra, assembly GCF_051989575.1. Classification (NCBI taxonomy): domain Eukaryota; kingdom Metazoa; phylum Chordata; class Actinopteri; order Syngnathiformes; family Syngnathidae; genus Stigmatopora; species Stigmatopora nigra. The sequence goes on from NW_027551611.1 coordinate 575,473, forward strand.
GTTTTGGACAATGTTTATGGTGGGAAACATTATTTTTATAGAAAATAGTGAAACTACATCCACCTACTCAACCAACACAAATTCTGGGTAAATACACCAACCAGAACCGATTGGGCCTTGTTCTGATACAACCACTATTTTTATCGCAAAATGTTTTGGACACTATTGACGGTGGGAAATCTTCCCAAAACATCCCTGCATCTTTCATTTTACACATAATAGTGAAAATGCATCCATCCACACAATTGACACTAAATCTGGGTAAAAGCGGCAACCAGAACCGACTGGTCCCGGTTCTAATTCAACAACCATGCAAAATTAAGATCCATTGGAGGTTTTTTTATTCTTGTATAAAAAAGCCCCAAAACATCCCTGCATGATTATTTTTAAACAGAATAGTAAAATATACATCCCAATCATCTTTGGACACAAGTTTCAGATATAAACAGCAACCAGAACCGACTGGGCCTGGTTCTAATAGTACCACTATTTTAATCGCAAAGTGCCTGTTATGGACACTATTGACGGTGGGAAATATTCCCTGAACATCCCTGCATCTTTAATTTCACACAGAATAGTGAAAATGCATCCATCAAATCAAATGACACTAATTCTTGGTAAAAGCACCAACCAGAACCGACTGGGCCCGGTTCTAATTCAACCACCATGCAAAATAACGATCAAAATGGAGGTTTTTGATTCTTGTATAAAAAAAGCCACAAAACATCCCTGCATGATTATGTTTAAACAGAATAGTAAAATATACATCCCCATCATCTTTGGACACAAGTTTCGGATATAAACAGCAACCAGAACCGAGACGACCCAGTTATAATGCAACTACTATTTATTATCGCAAAATGCATGTTTTGGAGACTATTTATGGTGGCAAATACCCCTAGAACCATCCTGGATCTTTATTTTTAGACAGAATAGTGAAAATACATCCACCTGCACAATCAAAACTAACTCTGGGTAAAAGCACCAACCAGAACCGACTCGGCTTGGTTCTACTACAACCACCATGCAAAATAAAGTGCCCAAATGGAGGTCATTTATTCGGGCATAGAAAAACTTCTGAACATCCCTAGATGATATTTTTTAATACAGAATAGTCAAAAATACAACCCCATTCCTATTGGACACACGTTACGGGTGTAGACACAAACCAGAACCGACTGGGCCTGGTTCTAATACATCCACTATTTTTGTCGCAAAATGCATGTTTTTGACACTATTTATGGTGGGAAATAGTCTCAGAACATCTCTGGATCTTTATTCTTACAGAGAATAGTGAAAATACATCCACTCACACAATCGACACTAATTGTGGGTAAAGCACCAACCAGAACCGACTGGGCCTGGTCCTAAACAACCACTTCTAAATAAAGTGTCCAAATTGAGGTCATTGATTCGGGCATAACAGAACTTCTGAACATCCCTAGAATATTATTTTTATAAAGAATAATCAAAAATACATCCCCATCATCATTGGACACAATTTCTGGGTAAAAACACGAACCAGAACCAACTGGTCCTGGTTCTAATACAACCACTACTTTAACCGCAAAATGCCTGTTTTGGACACTGTTTGTGGTGGGAAATAGCTCCAGAACCATCCTTGATCATTATTGTTATACAAAATAGTGAAAATACATCCACTCACACAATAAACACAAATTCTGGGTAAAAGCACCAACCAAAACCGACTGGGCCTGTTTCTAAACCACCACTTGTGAATAAAGTGACCAAATGAAAGTAATTCATTCGGGCATAACAGAAATTCTGAACATCGCTAGATGATTATTTCTATACAAAATAGTCAAGTATACATCCCCATCATAATTGGACACAAGTTCCGTATACAAACACCCACCAGAACCGACTGGACCCTGTTATAATGCAACCACTATTTTGTATCGCCTGTTTTGGACACTGTTTATGGTGGGAGATAGCTCCAGTATCACCTAGAATGATGCCAATGAAAGACTTACTTGAATTGGACGATTTTACACTATATATACAGGAACTATGTGTCTCTGACAGTGTGTTTGGCAGCAGGGGAACGTTTCAGTTTTTATTGCCTTAATGTGCTTTTCATGGCCTGATAATCACGTTTTGGCCAAGTATGATAGTTTTCATTGTAACTTAATTTCTATCACTTTGAACGATGCCAAATAAAAAACTTACTTGAATTGGACGATTTTTCACTACATAACAGTAACTGTGTCTCTGACAGTTTGTTTGGCAGCAGGGGAACTTTTCAGTTTTTATTGCCTTAATGTACTTTTCATGCCCTGAAAATCATGTTTTGGCCAAGTATGATTGTTTTCATTATAACTTAATTTCTAGCTTGAGAATGATGCCAAATGGATAACTTACTTGAATTGGACGATTTTTCACTTTATACACAGTAACTATGTGTCTCTGACAGTTTGTTTGGCAGCAGGGGAACATGTGAGATTAGACAAAGTATCTTTGCAAATGCTTGTTCAAATTGTATAAGTTTTTGTGAGTATAACAGCATCATAGTCATCCTTATGGCTGACATGTCAGCATAAACACCCAACTGTCTGACTGAATAAACAATCTTAGTCTTGTGATTGGGGTGACATGTCAGCACAAATACTCAACTGTCCGACACTGATCAATTACTTTTTGCCCTGCAAATGACTGAAATGTATCTGTCCAAAGTCCTAGTGACAACTGTCAGTTTTTCCTGTATTTGAGACACACACACTGGTCATTCGACTAGAGTTGCAGGAACATCGCGTTGAACATGACCCTACTGTAGGAACTCTCACTGTCCACTTTGCAGTCTGGTAATAAACCAATTGGTCCGGGACCAATGAAAGTAGAACAATAATTAGCAAGGGCTTTATAGTCTTGGTCTGTTAATAGAGTCAGGGACTTAACTAAGACAAAGTCAGGGACTTTTGGTCTTTGTGTGTTCAGAGATATTGGGTTAATCACAAAGTAGAGATCACTTTCGGGTAATTTAGAAAATACTTGTTGTTTAAACTATTAAGTAGGTGATTAATATGGGTCAGAAAGCAACAAAAGGAATGGGTTTATTGTCAGAATGCAAAATGAAAATCGGAGAGTTACCGGGACGAGATATCATGGTCCAGCTTGGGCTAAGCCTAGTGGCCACCCAAAATGGCCTCCGACCCAGGGAATTACAGACCAAAAATATCTTCCACACCACCACATCTAACAGCTTCTACTCTCTCGACATTGTCGGGAATGATTCTGCCAAGGTAGCTGAAAGTCTAAGAGAACAGTCTGAAGATATCTGCCCAGCAGCACAAGGACAGGAACAACAAACATGGCCATTACATGTCACCCTGAAGTTCATGGGAGACCGGACGACAAGTAGTTAAACCAATTCTCACAGTTGCCCACTGTTAGACTATAAATATTTTACCTGACTCCAATTCCTTAACTCTGTAGTCTCCAGTCTAACAATGGAGCGTGTTCAGCATCGGAGGAGACAAACCAGGGTTGAGCGAGCTTATCCACAGATGATTTATTCCATTCAAATTGATTCATACAGAGCTCCGGGTCTCCCTCCCATAGAATAAGCCCGCTGAGTGTTGATGTCCCAAAGCGGAGGATGGAAAAGACATTGTCCAAACCTGCGTTTGCCCAGTGATAGTCCAACAAAAATGCATATTCATTCGCTGATTAATAATGAGATGTGGGCTGGTCCAGGGCTGCTGTGAGGGGGGTTTTCTCTGGGCTCCACATCTTCCAGCCTTGAATCCACATCATCCAGACCTCTGTCTCTGCTGGTCCTATAAAGTCCCGACCCTCCGCCCTGCTCTTTGTTCCTCTGCCCTTTGAAGTCCTCCATCTGGTCTCTTATCAGTGTGGATCCCACCTTGAAATAAGAATCTCAGGAAGAGCCTTTTGTTAACATTATAGTTGAGGAGTCTCAGACCCATCCTTCTGTTCATATTCTATTTGAGTTGGGAACCAGTGGCAACTCTAAAACAAGACCGCCACAACAAAAGGAATGAGTAAAATGTGATATCAAAATGAAACAGCTATACTAAAAAGAATGAGTAAATTATGATATCAAAATGAAACAGCTATACTAAAAAGAATGAGTAAAATATGATATCAAAATGAAACAGCTATACTAAAAAGATTGAGTAAAATATGTCATATTCTTCACCACTCATCGAATCATAATTAACCACGTATATGCAACTGACCTAATGGACAACCCATTGCCCCCGGACACATTGCCTATGGGGATGGATCATCATCAAAAACCCTGGATGGAGAAAAACACAACGTATATGCCGTGGTGACTCAAAAAGACAACCTCAAGACAGGACGACTCCCCGGCGACTGGTCTGCACAAGCCGCAGAAATAGTGGCACTGACAGAGGCATGTAGACTATTCCTAGAACAAGACGTGACGGTGGAAAGACACAGCCCAATCCCCGCTGAATTCCTAAGAGAAATGCAAAATCATTCCCCAGAAAAAGAGAAACTGCAATGGGAAACAGAAGGAGACACTCAACACAAAAACGGACTCTATGCAGTAGAAAACAAGCCATGCGTGACACGATCATTGTTTGAAGTAATTGCCAAATTGAGCCATGGGGGGAGCCATGTCTCAAAAGGAGGGATGATCAGTACAGTACAACAAACAATGCATGTTCCCAGAGGTCTCCAAACTTCATTTTTTTTGGCAGAAACTGTCTGAACTGCTGTAGACACAACTCTCAAGGCAACGAACGACCCAAGCATGGAACAAGGTAAACAGGAACATATCCCTTCGAGCTTCTGAACATGGATTTTATCAAACTGAACCAAAATGCTGGACTCGTCGAACAAACCATTAGAACAGTAAAACTCAGACTCAGAAAAACCATGGAAGACACAGGAAAACCATGGCAAGAATGCCTGAGCCTGGTAGAAACGTACATGAGAATCATTCCAACAGCACAGGGATGCACACCATTTGAGGCAGTGAACGACAGACCCTTCCACTTAACAATGTGGGAAAAAGATCTGGTGGTAGAAGAGAAAGGAGAAACAGATTCTCTCACTAAGTGGTTATGCAAAATGTTCGAAGAAAGAACTGTGATGAATGCAAAATAATCTGCCGACATCTTCTCTGTCTCCCACAGAGGAGGTCCTGTCCCCAGGAGACCTGGTACTCGTCAAGGTGATAAAAAGAAAGTGCTGGTCTTCTCCACGTTGGGACGCACCTCACCGTGTGATTTTGGCCACACCCACCGCCATCAAAATCGAAGGAAGAGACACCTGGATACATCAGTCCCACAGTAAACAAAGTACAAGAATGAAGTGGCTACTCATCATCATCACCGCTCTGTGTTCAACCACATGGGGGGAATATATCAGAACCTTGGTACACTCCCACTGGAGGAGAATGGCCCACTAGCTGGTTCAGGAAACGATCAGGGGCCCCCAGATCTGCATCCCATTAACCAAGACACCAATCGTCGTTCAAGTCCCTTTGCTCAGCCTACAGCTTACTCACTTGGGATTACACAGGACTGACTCCAGTTATTTCTATTGGTACCTACAAGCTCCCAGAGTCTGGTTGGTCTGGCCAGACACCTGGGACCAGGTCCTCCTCCATACAGGCTACAAGACCATCACATGACCCCTTTCCAAAGAAGCTACTACCATGACCGCTAACTTCACCAAGTTAGCCACCACCATCAAAGATGGTAAACATACGCTGGAGCTCACGACCAATATCCAACAGAAAGGCTGCATCAACCTATGCCTCTGACCGGACCGACCAGTAAAAGGCCCCCTCTTTTACTATGACCATCCGCACTACTAGTCCAGCCAAAGGTCCCCAAAGTGATTTGTGTGAACCCCTTCGTAAAACCATCCGCCACACGCCTACTCAAAATCCGTCCGGCAGGAACACCTAAGCCTGAGGAGATACACCTTATTCTCGCCCATGTCCAAACACAGGAAGAAAACGACTACAACCCGATGATGAGGAACAGTTGGTACAGATACACCGCACTCACAGCCCGCGCCACAACCAGTGAGTTGTTATGTCTGTTCCCTCATGCCTACTGCCGTAGCCCAACCACAGCTATGGTCCAACCGACAGAACGAAGAACTCGCCAACCTCACCTACAACTGTATCCTGGGTAATCTGAGAGAATCCTTCCAGCAAAGCTCGACCGCCTACATACCATGGTCGCAGTACCATTAGCAGCTATTTTAATCGCAAAATGCCTGTTTTGGACAATGTTTATGGTGGGAAACTTTATTTTTATAGAAAATAGTGAAACTACATCCACCCACTCAATCAACACAAATTCTGGGTAAATACACCAACCAGAACCGATTGGGCCTTGTTCTAATACAACCACTATTTTTATCGCAAAATGTTTTGGACACTATTGACAGTGGGAAATATTCCCAGAACATCCCTGCATCTTTAATTTTATACATAATAGTGAAAATGCATCCATCCACACAATTGACACTAAATCTGGGTAAAAGCGGCAACCAGAACCGACTGGGCCCGGTTCTAATTCAACCACCATGCAAAATAAAGATCCATTCGAGGTTTTTGATTCTTGTATAAAAATGCCCCAAAACATCCCTGCATGATTATTTTTAAACAGAATAGTAAAATATACATCCCTATCATCTTTGGACACAAGTTTCAGATATAAACAGCAACCAGACCCGACTGGACCCAGTTATAATGCAACAACTATTTTTTATTGCAAAATGCATGTTTTGGAGAAAATTTACGCTGGGTGTGAAATATATTTGCATGCATATATATATAATCTTGCACCCATTTCACTATGATATATTAAAGGTTACTAGAATAGAATATTAATTTACACCTATTGGTTAAAATGTGCACTACACCTTTTGTACTCCACCTCCTTCATTTGTATTGACGCCTACCATTTTTATGACTTGTCTTATCTCTAATAAAACCACGGTTGAAGCAACCTTTCAGCGGGAAACAGCCTTGAGGAGCTTGGAGAGTAGTCACACTCTCGGGCCTCTGATTTGTCCACTCCCCCGCCTCTGCAGACGCGGCCTTTAACTTTCATTCCATCTGCATCAGTGTGTGTTCCTGTGTTCGAGTTTATTTAAGTGTTGGCTGGTAGCTCCAACATTATAGTGCCCGAAACCCGGAAGGTTTCGCATCCTGATTTTGGTTCGCGAATAATTAATCCAAAAATCTGACGTCAGCTCTCTCCCCATTGAGGAGAAGGGTGATCGATTCTCCGCTGTCCAGAAGAAGGAAGCGAATCCATCCCACCGGACACAGAGCACATCTGAGCGGTAAGGCACTTTTAAAATTAATTTGTAGAATCCAATCCAGTATTGAGACCCCGTCTTTCTAGAGAAGAAAGATACTCCGTGTGTCGGAGAAAAATGTTTCTTTACCGCTCCTCGTAAGTTAGGGGAAACGTTCTCGGGATTTCAGAAGTTAGGTAAATTAAACGGGAGATCAAGTAAGGATCTCGAGATTTCTGGTTTGAGTTCTAATGCGTGAATCACCAGACAAAGAGGAGGAGGTCGCAACTCTCCGCCAGGGACTCCGAGGATTGCGTTAAAGATATAGAAAAAATATTATTATACTGTGCCAAGAGAATGAAAGCTCAAAATAAAGAATATATATATATATATATATATATATATATATATATATATATATATATATATATATATATATATATATATATATATATATATATATATATATATATATATATATATATATATATATATATATATATATATATATATATATATATATTTATATATATATATATATATATATATATATATATATATATATATATATATATATATATATATATATATATATATATATATATATATATATATATATATATATATATATATATATATATATATATATATATATATATATATATATATATATATATATATATATATATATATATATATATATATATATATATATATATATATATATATATATATATATATATATATATATATATATATATATATATATATATATATATATATATATATATATATATATATATATATATATATATATATATATATATATATATATATTTATATATATATATATATATATATATATATATATATATATATATATATATATATATATATATATATATATATATATATATATATATATATATATATATATATATATATATATATATATATATATATATATATATATATATATATATATATATATATATATATATATATATATATATATATATATATATATATATATATATATATATATATATATATATATATATATATATATATATATATATATATATATATATATATATATATATATATATATATATATATATATATATATATATATATATATATATATATATATATATATATATATATATATATATATATATATATATATATATATATATATATATATATATATATATATATATATATATATATATATATATATATATATATATATATATATATATATATATATATATATATATATATATATATATATATATATATATATATATATATATATATATATATATATATATATATATATATATATATATATATATATATATATATATATATATATATATATATATATATATATATATATATATATATATATATATATATATATATATATATATATATATATATATAATCTGAAACTTGCAAGTAATCTCCCTAAGGAGAAATTTAAACCAGAGCACTTGTGACACGCTCGTAAATCACGTCGTTTGCCGCGCAAAATAAGAGTATAAATGACTATCTAGGCGGGAAAATAAGATAGTAAATTAAACGGGACGTCCCTAGAGAAGGTGAGTAAACACTAAATAAAAACTAATAAATACATTATCAGAATAACGGAATATATCAATATAATTTTTGAATAAGCAAAAATCTTCAAACAAAAGAAAAGTTGCAAAAATGGGTTTAACAAACAGCAAAGAACTCTCAACCGACATGAAGTTTATGCTGAAGCATTTTCCTGATAATTGCACATATATGAAAGAATGGAGGAAAAATAAAGACAAAGAGTTGGATGGGAGACTGTTGGAGGAGCCATTACAGGCCATAAAGCGTAAATTACAAGTCGAGAAGGCTATTGAAAGAGGAAAAAAAGAGAAGATATGTAAAGAACTTCAAGATATTCAAGTTTGGATCGGTCAAGCCCAATTAAGACAGAAACAAAAAATTATGAAGAAAATTAAACAAGCTGAACAAAAAACAAGTATGGCAGCTTTGATTAATATTAGGCCCCACGAAGAGACACTGGCCCCCTCCAGTGCACTCACTTCGGACAGGCTGTGCCAAGCACCTTTTACGAGCCAAGGGCACAAAGAGGGAGGGGGGACCTGAGATGCACACACAAGAACAACATCTCAAGTTACAAAGGGCCTCTTACAATCCACACGATGAAGAAAGGAGGGGTGAGCCAGAGCCCACAGGTGCCGCTGCAGAACCAGCAGGAGTAATCAAAATGCAGACAAGAGCACAAAGAGAAAAATGGGAGGAGGACAACTCTATCCTCCCTTGATAGCATTTCAAGGACCTTACACTGGCCCACAGCCATGGGCACCACCAAGCCAAATGTATCCCATGGTTGAAGTTGCAAACCCACACTTCCAAGTGAATGGAGATCGTGATCAAACCATTCTCGTCCACCATCCATGGACCGAGTCTGAATGTACTGAAGCATGAAAGGGACTGGGAGACCCAATAAAAAACCCAACTGAATGGTCCAATAATTTTGAACAGCTAAGGCAAAGTTTTCACCTGAATGGAGCTGAGACAAGAAAAGCGTTCACCATGAGTCTGGGACACAACCGGGCAAGAGTGAGAGGAAACTTCGATGAAAAAAACAACCAAGGAAAAATTCACCCCCATGATTCACCAGACCTAACGATGCTAGTAGAAAGAGTCCTGAGTCGAGTTCGAGAGACGTGGCGCCCAACACCATGTTATGACAAAATTAGAGCCACAAGACAGGAACAAGGACAAGGAATTCATAAATTCAGAGCAAGATTTGAAGAAGTGTTCAAAGCCCACAGTGGGATAACGGAAGACCAAAATGAGCAAGGGGCGTACCAAGCCCAACTGAGACAAGGGTTCCTGGAAGGGCTCCAGCCCCATATCAAAGGGTTCGTGCAGAAGTACTGTGTCACATACCGAACCATGCCAATGAACCAACTCATGGAGTGGGCGATTCATGCTGAGGAGAGACACTGCCAAAAACAGGCGAAGAGTCATCAGAAGTATACTACCAACGAGGACATGGAAGAGTAAGTGGCCGAGGAAGACACGGCCGACCAAGAAGAAGAAGCCCAGATGACAAGTGTTTCAAGTGTCAAGAGAGAGGACATTTTGCTCGAGACTGCAAAAATACACACAGGTGGGACCAGAGACCCCCACCGTTCAACCCAGAAAATCAATATCAAGAATGACGCCAGAAGAAATGGAAGTCTAACACAGAAGAGGAAACTGAAGAAAGCGTTTGGGAGGACGAAGAAACCCCCTGCTCGCCAGTAGAAGTGTTAGACTTAACCGAAATCATGTCCACCCTCTGGGAGAGAGATAGCAAACCATACTACACCTTACTGGTGGGACAAAGTCAAACACCAGTAAGATTCTTATGCTACACTGGAGCAGATAAATCAGTCATCAAAGACAAAGTGCCAGGATTGATACCAGGAAAGGAGTGGATCACTGTGATAGGAGCAGGAGGACACATGGAGCTATTGAAGAAGTCGAAGAAAACAAAAATAACTGATGAAAATGGACAAAATCATGAAGTAAAATTTGTCCTGAGTAAAAACTGTCCTGTGAACCTCATGGGAAGAGATCTACTCCGTAAACTGGGAATCAGCCTTATCCCCACAGACGATGGTATGAAACCAGTACACAGATGGGAGGAAGCGGAAATCCAAATAGTTGAAGATCAAGAGGAACCTCATACTTTCTACTCCCTAGATTTAGCAACACAAGGGCCCTCATCCGTAATCCGACAGTTAAAATCTAAAGTCGAAAATATTAATGGCCAAACACAAACCCACTGGCCACTACACATCACCATGAAATTTGGAAAAGCCAGACCAGAATTTGTTAAACAGTTCGAGCGACTGGGACCCCAACTAGTCCGACTGGAGTACCTGTATTCCACAGCAGAGGGAGATGCAGCCACTTCGGTGCAGCCACTTCGGTGGACTTGCCGCCACAAGCGAAAAAACTACGACAGCTTGAGATAACACCTCATGTGTCCATAAAGAGAAAACACCAAATGTCCTGGAAAGACCTAGGACGCATGGTGCAATTTTTGGAGACCAGAAACGAGGAGTCGTGGTCATCACATCAGACTCCCACAGTCAGCGTACTAACAAACACCCCATATGGAACAGTGACAAGACAGAAGCTGAAGTGGATGACCCAAGCAAGTCCGAAGACGCATTTAACTGCATGACAAGACTACATACTACTACAAGCTGAAGATTTCCCTACAGTACCGAGTTCACTGTGGTCCAAATCAAAAGCAGATGTAGGAAAAATGACCACAGCAAGAGAAGTAAGAATTGAGCCCAAGACATCATTTCGACCACGGGCTAAACAATACCCCCTTAAACCAGATGCTATAAATGGCATCGGACCAGTAATTAAAGAAATGCTCGAAGCAGGCATTCTAATTGAAAGTCCATCAAGCGAATGTAACACACCTATCTTTCCCGTGAAGAAAACGGAGACGGGAACGTGGAGATTGGTCCAAGACCTAAGACGGGTCAATGAAGCAGTGAGGTCCAGAGCATCCTGGGTACCCGACCCACACATACTGTTGAACGAGTTAAAGCCAAATCAGAAATTCTTTACAGTAATTGACCTAAGCAATGCATTTTTCTCTATACCATTACACAAAACAGCACAAGACTGGTTTGGTTTCACATTCGAAGGAACCAAATACACATACACAAGGCTGCCACAGGGATTCTGCGACAGCCCCACAATATTCTCACAAGAGATTGCAGCATGTATAAATCAGCATGAACACAGACACCACACAGATCCTAGTATATGTAGACGATATACTGATAGCCAGCCCCACCGAAGAGGAAGACAAAGAAGCAATCAGATTATTCAAACATCGAGAGCAAACTGGGAACAAGGCGTCGCTGAAGAAACTGCAGTACTGTCAGGAGTCAGTCATCTTCTTGGGACACCGAGTCTCACAGAAAGGAAGGGAACTAACGGACGGAAGACGAGAAGCCATCCAGCAATGTCCGAAACCACAGACGAAAAAACAAATGATGGCCTTCTTAGGCCTAACTAACTACTGCAGGAGTTGGAATCCAAATTATGCAGAACTAACTCAGCCACTTCTAGACATGATCTATGCCACTGAGATGACAATGAGAGACCCAGTGACATGGACTGAAGAAGGAAACCGAACATTCATGGAAGTGAAGCAACACATCTTGGAATCAGGAGTCCTAGCATTTCCTAACTATGAAAAACCATTCACCCAAACAGTGACTTGCAAAGGAGCGTTCATGACATCAGTGTTACTACAACCACATGGAACAAAGATTAAACCAGTAGCGTTCTACCCAAAACGACTGGACCCAGTTGCAGCTGCCCTACCCCCGTAAGTACGAGCAGTGTGTGCAGCAGCATTAGCGGTCCAGATGACAGCTGAACTTGTACTGTTCCATCCACTCACACTCCAAGTCCCCCATGAAGTGGATCTACTGATAACACAAACCAAAATGTCGTTCCTGTCACCAGCAAGACACCTGGCCGTAACAGCCACATTGTTATCGCAACCCCATCTCACGATTAAGCGATGCAATACCTTGAACCCAGCAACGTTAATACCAACTGAAGAAGACGGAGATCCACACCAATGTGATGAAAGAACCAGTGAAAGCTGTAAACCAAGACCAGATCTAAAAGACACTCCTATTCCAGACAGCACTTATGTATACGTAGATGGATCCGCATCCAAATCAGAACAAGGAAAAAATCAAGTAGGATTTGCAGTCGTCACAGACAACAAAGTCTTATGTGCAGAAAAATTGCCATCTAATCACTCAGCGCAAGATGCAGAAATTATAGCATTGACAAAGGCGTGCACATTGTTTAAAGGTAGGAAGGTCACGATTTATACAGACAGCCAATATGCACACTCCACTCTACATGTATTTGCTGCACAATGGATTAGAAGAGGGATGAAAACATCCACAGGCAAATCAGTAGAGCATGCCGAACTGCTGAAACAATTACTTAATGCAGTACTACTTCCCAGCCACATAGCTGTATGCAAATGTAAGGCACATACTAACAGCAGCGACAGAATTAGTAGAGGAAATACTAGAGCAGATACAGCAGCTAAAGGAACAGCACAAACACTGAGTGCTCAGTATACACAACAACAACATGAGTCAATCCCAAAAACAGTATTAATTGAAATGCAAAACATTGCACCACAGAATGAAAAAGATGCATGGATAATCAAAGGCGCAGAACAGTCTGCGGACGGCCTATATACAATAAAAGGCCTACCCTGCTTGCCAAAAAAATTATTCCAAATGGTAGCAAAATTGAGCCATGGAAAGTCTCATGTCTCAACAAGGGGGATGATAGACATGGTACAGCGTGTTTTCCATGTGACAACAGGTCTAAATACCTATTTTAAATTTTTTTGTAGAGACTGTTTAATTTGCTGCAAACATAATGTGCAAGGTAACCTCAGACCCAAACGAGGCCAATGCCCAAAAGGTACCTACCCATTTGAAATTATACACATGGATTTCATTGAATTATCCAGAAGCAACCAGTATAAATACTGTTTAGTCTTGATTGACTCATTCTCGAAATGGACTGAAATAGTCCCCTCAAAAACACCAGACGCATTGAGGTGGCTAAAGCCATCTGTAAACACATAATCCCAGAACATGGGATCCCCAGAATCATCTGGAGTGACAATGGAACTCATTTTGTAAACAGCATAATACAATACATGGCAAACCACCTAGGAATAAGTCTAAAAAATCACTGCTCGTACCATCCGCAAAGCGCGGGACTGGTAGAGAGAACAAATGGTACAATAGAACTAAGGCTTAAAAAAACCATGGAAGAAACAAAAAAAACCATGGCCAGAATGCTTACCACTAGTCAAAACATATATGAGAATTGTACCAACTAGCTCAGGATTAACACCTTTTGAGATAGTTCATGGAAGACCATTCCAACTTCCCCTATGGGAAGGTGAACCATGGCAAGAGACTAAGGGCGAGGCAGATCCACTCACAGAGTGGATGGTAAAAATGTTTAGAGAAAAACTTGTCCAAAATACATGTAAGCTGCCGTTATCCCCTTTGTCTCCCCTACAGGAGGTGGTGAAGCCTGGTGACCAGATCCTGATTCGAGTCATAAAAAGGAAATCCTGGTCCTCGCCACGTTGGGAAGGCCCATTCGTGGTTCAACTCACCACCCCCACCGCAGTAAAAATTGCCGAGAGGTCGACGTGGATTCACCAATCCCAAGTCAAAATAGTTCGAGACATCGGCAACCCTGAGTAGATTGCAAATCGGACAGTACCAAAACCCTTGTCCGCGAAGGAATCATCTGACGTCTGCTCACCTGCCCCAAACACCCCCCCTAACCTAACCTTGACCTCTCACAGTTTTTACACCCTCACACAGAAGCCAAAATGAAAGCCGCTGCCACCCTCATCACTGTAACTGTACTATCAGTGGCAGCATGGGTGTGGCTGAGTGCCCCGCCCCCAGACATTCGAGTTGAAAAACAAGACAATGCCGTGCTACTGTCACAGAGGAAAGTGAAGTGGTATGAAAAGAACAATCCAAAGAATCATTTTGAAGAAAATATGTGGTATAATTTCAAGGTATTTCAGAAAAAAATAACTGGTGTGAAAGAAAGTTGTTATGTGTGTAGTCGTATGCCTTATTCCACATGTACCCCACCAGTGTATCCCAAGCCAATCGACCCCTATACCTATAATGCCTACACACCTCTATGGTATCCCGACATACTGAGATCACGGTTTCTAGAAGGTGCATTTAGATCTGTAGTTCCCGAGGTTGATCCCACTGTACCACCTTTAACAGGTAGAAAATTCACAAGGCTTTTGAACTATGATTGGACAGATCTAGTTATGTTAAGCAACGTCCCATACCCAAGTGATTTTACGGCTGTGTGTTTCGCTAGTAATATGACATTCTGGGGTAAGTCCAGACCAGTAGGAGAAGTCCCCATGAAATTCTGTAGGGATATACTTACCCCGTGCAGACGAGACACCACTAACAAAGCCAGGTTCAATGCCACAGGAGTACCCATGGGTGCCACCTGCAGGGACTATTACACTCTCCCTGATGTAATGGGCACTGATCCCCAAGATGATGGGTATTGGATGTGTGGGCATACAGTGTATTTGGGTTTGCCCACAGCATGGAATGGTCGCTGTGCAATGGTGCAGATGGTTCAAGATGCATTCCTTTTAAGGGGAGTGAAAATACCAGTAAGATATAAGAGATTTATACCTGTACAATTTAAACCACATGATTCAATTTGGGGTAGTAATGTCCCTGATGATCACAAATTATGGTCCACCTCCGAGAAAGTCATATTGTCACTACTTCCACAGATTGGAGTGGGTAAAGTTATGCTCCGTGTAGAAACATTGAATTATCGGATGGGATTGTTCATTAACCAAACTATCAAAGCCCTACAAGGTATAGCAGAGGAATTAAAAGCCCTTAGAGAAATGGAGTTGCAAGACCGCATGGTCCTAGATTTGATAACAGCCAAGGATGGAGGTGTGTGTGCCATAGTTGGAGAACACTGTTGCACCTTCATCCCAGATGAAACCGGTGACGAAGGTAACATAACTCGTGCCATAGCTGAAATGAAAGCCTCAGCCAACACCATGGCCCAAGATCACTCAGCCATAGGTGCATCACTGTGGTCGTGGTTGACAACCGGATCATGGTTCTCTATTCTGATTAAATTTGCAACTCCCTTTTTTGCGGTTTTAATTCTATTCTGCATCTTTTCAATGTGTGTAATCCCTTGTATGAAAGTTATGATTCAAAAAAATATCCAGCACACGCTGGTAGCTTATGGTGACATACAGTTTCACAGCATGACAAACCTTGCCGGAGATTCTAGCACTCTTCCAAAGTGTGATGAATCCCCGGATGTCGAGTCGTCTGGGTAAATGTACTTGTCTTGACTTAAAAAATTGTGTTCGCTCATTAAGGGGGACGCAGAGGAATTTTCCTCAAGTACCCCTGAGTAAACTTGAGTTTTTCGCCTCTGCCTTGACAAGTGATTTAGTTATTTTCCATACCCTGTTGAGTGACTATTAATGATATTTGTATTCTAAAACCTGCAAAGGAGGGATATAGATTGACGAAAATGAAAATTCTTTCAAAGTAACTTCAGGGGGGATATGTGAAATATATTTGCATGCATATATATATAATCTTGCACCCATTTCACTATGATATATTAAAGGTTACTAGAATAGAATATTAATTTACACCTATTGGTTAAAATGTGCACTACACCTTTTGTACTCCACCTCCTTCATTTGTATTGACGCCTCCCATTTTTATGACTTGTCTTATCTCTAATAAAACCACAGTTGAAGCAACTTTTCAGCGGGAAACAGCCTTGAGGAGCTTGGAGAGTAGTCACACTATCGGGCCTCTGATTTGTCCACTCCCCCGCTTCTGCAGACGCGACCTATAACTTTCATTCCATCCGCATCAGTGTGTGTTCCTGTGTTCGAGTTTATTTAAGTGTTGGCTGGTAGCCCCAACACTGGGAAATACCCCTAGAACCATCCTGGATCTTTATTTTTAGAGAGAATAGTGAAAATACATCCACCTACACAATCAACACTAACTCTGGGTAAAAGCACGAACCAGAACTGACTGGGCTTGGTTTTACTACAACCACCATGCAAAATAAAGTGCCCAAATGGAGGTCATTTATTCGGGCATAGAAGAACTTCTGAACATCCCCAGATGATAAATTTTATACAGAATAGTCAAAACAACAACCCCATTCCTATTGGACACACGTTACGGGTGTATACACAAACCAGAACCGACTGGGCCTGGTTCTAATACAACCACTATTTTTGTCGCAAAATACATGTTTTTGACACTATTTATGGTGGGAAATAGTCTCAGAACATCCCTGGATCTTTATTCTTACAGAGAATAGTGAAAATACATCCACCCACACAATCGACACTGATTGTGGGTAAAGCACCAACCAGAACCGACTGGGCCTGGTTCTAAACAACCACTTGTAAATAAAGTGCCCAAATTGAGGTCATTGATTCGGGCATAACAGAATTTCTGAACATCCCTAGAATATTATTTTTATAAAGAATAATCAAAAATACATCCCCATCATCATTGGACACAAATTCTGGGTAAAAACACGAACCAGAACCGACTGGGCCTGGTTCTAATACAACCACTACTTGAACCGCAAAATGCCTGTTTTGGACACTGTTTGTGGTGGGAAATAGCTCCAGAACCATCCTGGATCATTATTGTTATACAAAATAGTCAAAATACATCCACTCACACAATAAACACAAATTCTGGGTAAAAGCACCAACCAAAACCGACTGGGCCTGTTTCTAAACCACCACTTGTAAATAAAGTGACCAAATGAAAGAAATTCATTCGGGCATAGCAGAACTTCTGAACATCGCTAGATGATTATTTCTATACAGAATAGTCAAGTATACATCCCCATCATAATTGGACACAAGTTCCGTATACAAACACCCACCAGAACCGACTGGACCCTGTTATAATGCAACCACTATTTTGTATCGCCTGTTTTGGACACTGTTTATGGTGGGTAATAGCTCCAGAATCACCTAGAATGATGCCAATGAATGACTTACTTGAAATGGACGATTTTACACTATATACACAGGAACTATGTGTCTCTGACAGTGTGTTTGGCAGCAGGGGAACGTTTCAGTTTTTATTGCCTTAATGTGCTTTTCATGGCCTGATAATCACGTTTTGGCCAAGTATGATAGTTTTCATTGTAACTTAATTTCTATCACTTTGAACGATGCCAAATAAAAAACTTACTTGAATTGGACGATTTTTCACTACATAACAGTAACTGTGTCTCTGACAGTTTGTTTGGCAGCAGGGGAACTTTTCAGTTTTTATTGCCTTAATGTACTTTTCATGCCCTGAAAATCATGTTTTGGCCAAGTATGATTGTTTTCATTATAACTTAATTTCTAGCTTGAGAATGATGCCAAATGGATAACTTACTTGAATTGAACGATTTTACACTATATACACAGTAACTATGTGTCTCTGACAGTTTGTTTGGCAGCAGGGTAACATGTAAGATTAGACAAAGTATCTTTGCAAAGGCTTGTTCATATTGTATAAGTTTTTGTGAGTATAACAGCATCGTAGTCATCCTTATGGCTGACATGTCAGCATAAACACCCAACTGTCTGACTGAATAAACAATCTTAGTCTTGTGATTGGGGTGACATGTCAGCACAAATACTCAACTGTCTGACACTGATTAATTACTTTTTGCCCTGCAAATGACTGAAATGTATCTGTCCAAAGTCTTAGTGACAACTGTCAGTTTTTCCTGTATTCAAGACACACACACACCGGTCATTCGACTAGAGTTGCAGGAACATCGCGTTGAGCAGGACCCTACTGTAGGAACTCTCACTGTCCACTTTGCAGTCTGGTAATAAATCAATTGGTCCGGGACCAATGAAAGTAGAATGAGAATTAGCAAGGGCTTTATAGTCTTGGTCTGTTTATAGAGTCAGGGACTTAACTAAGACAAAGTCAGGGACTTTTGATCTTTGTGTGTTCAGAGATATTGGGTTAATCACAAAGTAGAGATCAATTTCGGGTAATTGAGAAAATAATTGTTGTTTAAACTATTAAGTAGGTGATTAATATGGGTCAGAAAGCAACAAAAGGGAAGGGTTTATTGTCAGATTGCAAAATGAAAATCGGAGAGTTACCGGGACGAGATATCATGGTCCAGCTTGGGCTAAGTGGCCTAGTGGCCACCCAAAATGGCCTCTGACCCAGGGAATTACAGACCAAAAATATCTTCCACACCACCACATCTAACAGCTTCTACTCTCTCGACATTGTCGGGAATGATTCTGCCAAGGTAGCTGAAAGTCTAAGAGAACAGTCTGAAGATATCTGTTCAGCAGCACCAAGACAGGAACAACAAACATGGCCATTACATGTCACCCTGAAGTTCATGGGAGACCGGACGACAAGTGGTTAAACCAATTCTCACAGTTGCCCACTCAACGAATCATAATTAACCACGTATATGCAACTGACCTAATGGACAACCCATTGCCCCCGGACACATTGCCTATGGGGATGGATCATCATCAAAAACCCTGGATGGAGAAAAACACAACGTATATGCCGTGGTGACTCAAAAAGACAACCTCAAGACAGGATGACTCCCGGCGACTGGTCTGCACAAGCCGCAGAAAAAGTGGCACTGACAGAGGCATGTCATACCTGTCAACCTCGAACCATTTGTGATCTTACCAAATTTTGTTTTCGCCCTTACATATATGTATAAATACATGGAAAATCTTACCACTTTACTTTTTTGTAAAAAATCACGAACAACAAGTGAAAATGAAAGTAAACATAAACAAGGGAACAGGAAACGGAAATCACATGGTGAAAGTGTTACAAAACGAAATGTTTATCATGATCTTTTTTTTTTAGCCAATCAGAGGCGCCGGTACATATATCACTTGGCAGACATGCGTTTCCGGGAAGAAACAATGGCGGATGGTGAAAAATGGCTAGAAAGTGCCGCAGCCTTAATTTATTTTTTTTTCTCAAAATCACCGTTTAGCGTACCATTTTCATGTGTACAGCGTACCAATATAAAAATGGGCTTTCAGTTGTACCAATTACGGCGAGAACGTACCAGTTGACAGGTATGGCATGTAGACTATTCCTAGAACAAGACGTGACGGTGGAAAGACACAGCCCAATCCCTGCTGAATTCCTAAGAGAAATGCAAAATCATTCCCCAGAAAAAGAGAAACTGCAATGGGAAACAGAAGGAGCCACTCAACACAAGAACGGACTCTATGCAGTAGAAAACACGCCATGCGTGACACGATCATTGTTTGAAGTAATTGCCAAATTGAGCCATGGGAGGAGCCATGTCTCAACAGGAGGGATGATCAGTACAGTACAACAAACAATGCATGTTCCCAGAGGTCTCCAAACTTACTTAAATTTTTTTGGCAATAAACTGTCTGAACTGCTGTAGACACAACTCTCAAGGCAACGAACGACCCAAGCATGGAACAAAGCAAACAGGAACATATCCCTTCGAGCTTCTGAACATGGATTTCATCAAACTGAACCAGTGCTGGACTCATCGAACAAACCATTAGAACAGTAAAACTCAGACTCAGAAAACCATGGAAGACACAGGAAAACCATGGCAAGAATGCCTGAGCCTGGTAGAAACGTACATGAGAATCATTCCAACAGCAAAGGGATACACACCATTTGAGGCAGTGAACGACAGACCCTTCCACTTAACAATGTGGGAAAAAGATCTGGTGGTCGAAGAGAAAGGAGAAACAGATTCCCTCACTAAGTGGTTATGCAAAATGTTCCAAGAAATAACTGTGATGAATGGAAAATAATCTGCCGACATCTTCTCTGTCTCCCACAGAGGAGGTCCTGTCCCCAGGAGACCTGGTACTCGTCAAGGTGATAAAAAGAAAGTGCTGGTCTTCTCCACGTTGGGACGGACCTCACCGTGTGATTTTGCCCACACCCACCGCCATCAAAATCGAAGGAAGAGACACCTGGATACATCAGTCCCACAGTAAACAAAGTACAAGAATGAAGTGGCTACTCATCATCATCATCACCGCTCTGTGTTCAACCACATGGGGGGAACGTACCAGAACCTTGGTACACTCCCACTGGAGGAGAATGCCCCACTAGCTGGTTCAGGAAACGATTAGGGGCCCCCAGATCTGCATACCATTAACCAAGACACCAATCGTCGTTCAAGTCCCTTTGCTCAGCCTACAGCTTACTCACTTGGGATTACACAGGACTGACTCCAGTTATTTTTATTGGTACCTACAAGCTCCCAGAGTCTGAGTTGTCTGGCCAGACACCTGGGACCAGGTCCTCCTCCATACAGGCTACAAGACAATCACATGGCCCCTTTCCAAAGAAGCTACCACCATGACCGCTAACTTCACCAAGTTAGCCACCACCATCAAAGATGGTAAACATACGCTGGAGCTCACGACCAATATCCAACAAAAAGGCTGCATCAACCTATGCCTCCGACCGGACCGACCAGGAAAAGACCCCCTCTTTACTATCACCATCCGCACTACTAGTCCAGCCATGGTCCCCAAAGTGATTGGTGTGAACCCCTTCGTAGAACCAACCGCCACACGCCTACTCAAAATCTGTACGGCAGGAACACCTAAGCCTGAGGAGATACACCTAATTCTCGCCCATGTCCAAACACAAGAAGAAAACGAGTACAACCCGATGATGAGGAACAGTTAATACAGATACACCACACTCACAGCCCGCACCACAACCACAGCTATGGTCCAACCGACAGAACGAAGAACTCGCCAACCTCACTTACAACTGTATCCTGGGTAATCTGAGAGAATCCTTCCAGCAAAGCTCGACCGCCTACATACCATGGTCGCAGTAACCATTAGCAGCTACAGTCAATACCGCAACGTAAGTCCAGTGCAACAACCGAACAGACTGTTATCCATCCTGTTTCAACTTCCGCGGACCGGATCCGAAGACCCCTTTAGACCAAGTTCACGTCACCAGGTGTGCCGAGATCAGACATATTCCTTCCCAATCATGGACAGTACTGGACCAAATATGGTGGCTCTGCGAATGACAAGTGTATATGATCTTCCCCGCCAATACAACTGGGCTCTGTGTCCCTACATCTGCATCCGACCACACGAACGTTCTAACAGCAGACTCGATTCCAACTGTAGACGCCAACCCACATCTACCCACCAGGCGTCAACGACGGAACTTTGATTTCTTCCCCCATGATTCAGTGTGGAGCTCGGATGTCACCCTCGTATACAAACACTGGTCAGTCTCCTCCAAAATCATGATGGCGGTGTTCCCCAGGGTAGGAACAGCGAAGAACACCCTACGTCTGGAAACCATTGACTACAGATTCCAGGCCCGACACTAATCAATTACTTTTTGCCCTGCAAATGACTGAAACGTATCTGTCCAAAGTCTTAGGGACAACTGTCAGTTTTGCCTGTATTTAAGACAAACTCACTGGTCATTCAACTAGAGTTGCAGTAACATCGCAGTGAACAGGACCCCACTGTAGGAACTCTCACTGTCCACTTTGCAGTCTGGTAATACATATTTTCTATTTAAATTTAACTCACTCTTTCTTAGCCTGCTCCTGAAGTTGTATTTTCAGACCTAACAAACATTTCAGTTTTTTTGCCCTAATGTGCGTTTCATGCGCTGAAAATCACGTTTTGGCCAAGTATCATAGTTTTCACTATAACTTAACCTAACCCTAACCCTAACCCTAACCCTAACCCTAACCCTAACCCTAACCCTAACCCTAACCCTAATTCTAACCCAAACTCTAACCCTAACCCTAACCCTAACCCTAACTCCCATCACTTAGAATGATATCAAATGAAAAACCTACTTAATTTGGACGATTATACACTATATACACAGTAACTATGTGTCACTGACAGTTTGTTTCGCAGCGGGGGGACATTTCAGTTTTTATTGCCTTAATGTGCATTTCATGCGCTGAAAATCACGTTTTGGCCAAGTATCATAGTTTTCACTATAACTTAATTTATATCACTTAGAATGATGCTCAATGCAAAACTTACTTGAAATGGACGATTTTACACTATATACACAGTAACTATGTGTCTCTGACAGTTTGTTTCGCAGCAGGGGAACATTTCAGTTTTTATTGCCTTAACGTGCGTTTCATGCGCTGAAAATTACGTTTTGGCCAAGTACCATAGTTTTCACTATAACTTAATTTCTATCAATTAGAATGATGCTAAATGCAAAACTTACTTGAATTGGACGATTTTACACTATATACACAGTAACTTTGTGCTCTGACAGTTTGTTTCGCAGCAGGGGAACATTTCAGCTTTTATTGCCTTAACGTGCGTTTCATGCGCTGAATATCACGTTTTGGCCAAGTAACATAGTTTTCACTATAACTTAATTTCTATCAATTAGAATGATGCTAAATGCAAAACTTAATTGAATTGGACGATTTTACACTATATATACAGTAACTATGTTTCTCTGACAGTTTGTTCCGCAGCAGGGGAACATTTCAGTTTTTATTGCTTTAACGTGCGTTACATGCGCTGAAAATCACGTTTTGGCCAAGTATCATAGTTTTCACTATAACTTAATTTCTATCACTTAAAATGATGCTAAATGGAAAACCTACTTGAATTGGACGATTTTACACTATATACACAGTAACTATGTGCCTCTGACAGTCTGTTTCGCAGCAGGGGAACATTTCAGTTTTTATTGCCTTAACGTGCGTTTCATGCGCTGAAAATCATGTTTTGGCCAAGTATCATAGTTTTCACTATAACTTAATTTCTAGCACTTAGAATGATGCCAAATGCAAAACTTACTTGAATTGGACGATTTTACACTATATACACAGTAACTTTGTGCCTCTGACAGTTTGTTTCGCAGCAGGGGAACATTTCAGTTTTTATTGCCTTAACGTGCGTTTCATGCGCTGAAAATCACGTTTTGGCCAAGTATAATA
Organism: Stigmatopora nigra; assembly: GCF_051989575.1. Classification (NCBI taxonomy): domain Eukaryota; kingdom Metazoa; phylum Chordata; class Actinopteri; order Syngnathiformes; family Syngnathidae; genus Stigmatopora; species Stigmatopora nigra. Next base: position 599,446 of record NW_027551611.1, read on the forward strand.
GTTTTCACTATAACTTAATTTCTATCACTTAGAATGATGCTAAATGCAAAACTTACTTGAATTGGACGATTTTATACTATATACACAGTAACTATGTGTCTCTGACAGTTTGTTTGGAAGCAGGGGATCATTTCAGTTTTTATTGCCTTAACGTGCGTTTCATACGCTGAAAATCACGTTTTGGCCAAGTATCATAGTTTTCACTATAACTTGATTTCTAGCACTTAGAATGATGCCAAATGCAAAACTTACTTGAATTGGACGATTTTACACTATATACACAGTAACTTTGTGCCTCTGACAGTTTGTTTCGCAGCAGGGGAACATTTCAGTTTTTATTGCCTTAACGTGCGTTTCATGCGCTGAAAATCACGTTTTGGCCAAGTATAATAGTTTTCACTATAACTTAATTTCTATCACTTAGAATGATGCTAAATGCAAAACTTACTTGAATTGGACGATTTTATACTATATACACAGTAACTATGTGTCTCTGACAGTTTGTTTGGAAGCAGGGGATCATTTCAGTTTTTATTGCCTTAACGTGCGTTTCATACGCTGAAAATCACGTTTTGGCCAAGTATCATAGTTTTCACTATAACTTGATTTCTATCACTTAGAATGATGCTAAATGCAAAACTTACTTGAATTGGACGATTTTACACTATATACACAGTAACTTTGTGCCTCTGACAGTTTGTTTCGCAGCAGGGGAACATTTCAGTTTTTATTGCCTTAACGTGCGTTTCATGCGCTGAAAATCACGTTTTGGCCGAGTATCATAGTTTTCACTATAACTTAATTTCTATCACTTAGAATGATGCTAAATGCAAAATTTACTTGAATTGGACGATTTTACACTATATAAACTGTAACTATGTGCCTCTGACAGTTTGTTTCGCAGCAGGGGAACATTTCAGTTTTTATTGCCTTAACGTGCGTTTCATGCGCTAAAAATCACGTTTTGGCCAAGTATCATAGTTTTCACTATAACTTAATTTCTATCACTCAGAATGATGCCAAATGAAAAACCTACTTGAATTGGACGATTATACACTATATACACAGTAACTATGTGTCTCTAAACATTTGTTTGGAAGCAGGGGAACATTTCAGTATTTATTGCCTTAACGTGCGTTTCATGCGCTGAAAATCACGTTTTGGCCGAGTATCATAGTTTTCACTATAACTTAATTTCTATCACTTAGAATGATGCTAAATGCAAAATTTACTTGAATTGGACGATTTTACACTATATAAACTGTAACTATGTGCCTCTGACAGTTTGTTTCGCAGCAGGGGAACATTTCAGTTTTTATTGCCTTAACGTGCGTTTCATGCGCTGAAAATCACGTTTTGGCCAAGTATCACAGTTTTCCCTATAACTTAATTTATATCACTTAGAATGATGCTAAATGCAAAACTTACTTGAATTGGACGATTTTACACTATATACACAATAACTATGTGTCTCTGACAGTTTGTTTCGCAGCAGGGGAACATTTCAGTTTTTATTGCCTTAACGTGCGTTTCATGCGCTGAAAATCACGTTTTGGCCAAGTATCATAGTTTTCACTATAACTTAATTTCTATCACTTAGAATGATGCTAAATGCAAAACTTACTTGAATTGGACGATTTTACACTATATACACAGTAACTTTGTGCCTCTGACAGTTTGTTTCGCAGCAGGGGAACATTTCAGTTTTTATTGCCTTAACGTGCGTTTCATGCGCCAAAAATCACGTTTTGGCCAAGTATCATAGTTTTCACTATAACTTAATTTCTATCACTCAGAATGATGCCAAATGAAAAACCTACTTGAATTGGACGATTATACACTATATACACAGTAACTATGTGTCTCTAAACATTTGTTTGGAAGCAGGGGAACATTTCAGTTTTTATTGACTTAACGTGCGTTTCATGCGCTGAAAATCACGTTTTGGCCGAGTATCATAGTTTTCACTATAACTTAATTTCTATCACTTAGAATGATGCTAAATGCAAAATTTACTTGAATTGGACGATTTTACACTATATAAACTGTAACTATGTGCCTCTGACAGTTTGTTTCGCAGCAGGGGAACATTTCAGTTTTTATTGCCTTAACGTGCGTTTCATGCGCTGAAAATCACGTTTTGGCCAAGTATCACAGTTTTCCCTATAACTTAATTTATATCACTTAGAATGATGCTAAATGCAAAACTTACTTGAATTGGACGATTTTACACTATATACACAATAACTATGTGTCTCTGACAGTTTGTTTCGCAGCAGGGGAACATTTCAGTTTTTATTGCCTTAACGTGCGTTTCATGCGCTGAAAATCACGTTTTGGCCAAGTATCATAGTTTTCACTATAACTTAATTTCTATCACTTAGAATGATGCTAAATGCAAAACTTACTTGAATTGGACGATTTTACACTATATACACAGTAACTTTGTGCCTCTGACAGTTTGTTTCGCAGCAGGGGAACATTTCAGTTTTTATTGCCTTAACGTGCGTTTCATGCGCCAAAAATCACGTTTTGGCCAAGTATCATAGTTTTCACTATAACTTAATTTCTATCACTCAGAATGATGCCAAATGAAAAACCTACTTGAATTGGACGATTATACACTATATACACAGTAACTATGTATCTCTAAACATTTGTTTGGAAGCAGGGGAACATTTCAGTTTTTATTGACTTAACGTGCGTTTCATGCGCTGAAAATCACGTTTTGGCCGAGTATCATAGTTTTCACTATAACTTAATTTCTATCACTTAGAATGATGCTAAATGCAAAATTTACTTGAATTGGACGATTTTACACTATATAAACTGTAACTATGTGCCTCTGACAGTTTGTTTCGCAGCAGGGGAACATTTCAGTTTTTATTGCCTTAACGTGCGTTTCATGCGCTGAAAATCACGTTTTGGCCAAGTATCATAGTTTTCCCTATAACTTAATTTATATCACTTAGAATGATGCTAAATGCAAAACCTACTTGAATTGGACGATTTTACACTATATACACAGTAACTATGTGTCTCTGACAGTTTGTTTCGCAGCAGGGGAACATTTCAGTTTTTATTGCCTTAACGTGCGTTTCATGCGCTGAAAATCACGTTTTGGCCAAGTATCATAGTTTTCACTATAACTTAATTCATATCACTTAGAATGATGCTAAATAAACTTACTTGAATTGGACGATTTTACACTATATACACAGTAACTATGTGTCTCTGACAGTTTGTTTCGCAGCAGGGTAACATTTCAGTTTTTATTGCCTTAACGTGCGTTTCATGCGCTGAAAATTACGTTTTGGCCAAGTACCATAGTTTTCACTATAACTTAATTTCTATCACTTAGAATGATGCTAAATGCAAAACTTACTTGAATTGGACGATTTGACACTATATACACAGTAACTTTGTGCCTCTGACAGTTTGTTTCGCAGCAGGGGAACATTTCAGTTTTTATTGCCTTAACGTGCGTTTCATGCGCTGAAAATCACGTTTTGGCCAAGTATCATAGTTTTCACTATAACTTAATTTCTATCGCTTAGAATGATGCTTAATGCAAAACTTACTTGAATTGGACGATTTTACACTATATACACAGTAACTTTGTGCCTCTGACAGTTTGTTTCGCAGCAGGGGAACATTTCAGTTTTTATTGCCTTAACGTGCGTTTCATGCGCTGAAAATCACGTTTTGGCCAAGTATCATAATTTTCACTATCACTTAATTTCTATCACTTAGAATGATGCCAAATGAAAAACTTATTAAATTATAAAATTTGATGATATTACACTATGTATAGAGAGACATTTGTGTCTCTGAGAGTTTTACACAGTTTTACAAGTTATGACTCCAGACTCTTAATTTACAATTCTGCCTTTATGGATACATTGCATCACCACCCCCTGAGTGGATCACTTACCTCTCACTGTCTTGCACTTACCTTCATTCAGCATGTAGGTGTCAGATCAACTTGTACCTAATGTCTATTCATATTACCTCACCCGAAGTTATTACACAGAAGGGATTGTGTTGTGTTACCCCAAGTTTAGAGTCCCAACGGATGTGGGAAACTTACAGCGTCTGTCTGCCAGAGAGCGGCAGCTGGAACCGATTGTGACCGGGGTGGCATGGGTTCCTGATCATGTCCCTGGCTCTGCTGATGTAACGAGGGCTGGCAATGTCTTCCAGTGATGGCAGAGTAGCCGACGATCTTCTGCGTAGTGGTGATACCTTTCTAAATAGCCTTTTTGTCTGCTGCCGTTCTTTCCGCGTACCACCAAATGTGCTTTTTATGCGCTGATAATCACGTTTTGGTCGAATATGAAAGTTTTCAAGTGTGCACTTGACCCTGGATGACCTGGAGAGTGACAGTTACTCCTGAAGTTGAACCTTTTTTCATCGCACAATTCAAGGAAACAATTGCAAACCCTGTTAGCCAGCCTTTCTTATATTTCGCGA